>NC_056741.1:190520167-190569493 GCF_019279795.1 Protopterus annectens | reverse complement strand
CACCATGTGGGGTTAGTGATCAGTTCTCACTGTATATTAGCATACACCCTCACACCAAGCACCAGACATACATACATACATGCACACACACTGTGGTGATCACACATGTGTATACAGACAGCCGACATGTGTGATGCACCACACCTGCCAACGTCATGTTTCCCACACTGAAGTATGTACAGATCTCTACAACAGTGTACAGGGATGTGTAACAACTGGGACATAATCCCCATGATATGTGGCATCTCTGGTCACACATTCGGACACACATGGCAGTGCTGGGAATGATAGACCTGCCATATGATGACACGTTTGATAGACATGCAGTGGTATTGTCCGCATTATGTGTACCAACGCTATGTCTGGCAATTGTGCTGCTATATGCACACGGGAGGATATAGGTGTTACAGGTGCCATGTGGCATACAGTTGGTAACACAAGACCACTGCGTATGTATTACGTCAGCACCGTCATGTAACAGTGACATAGCGTACTGTTTGCACATGGCATGGTAGGATGGTGTGTGACACAACTCTGAGCCACCCCCTGCACACATACATCTACACAGGTGGTTCACCACTTTATGTACACTCATCCTTCCATACGTGCTGTTTGTATGTCACCGTATACAGGTGTCAATGATGAGGCTGCATTGCGACTACATGTTGTAGTTAGGTGCAACTATGTTATGGACATCGGCCACTGCACATGCATGGTTGCTGTATGTACAGTACAGATGTCACATGTGTCTCCTGTTGCAATGTTTGTATGCATTGCTATTGTTGGACATGTGTGACATACATAACACATGGACTGTGGTATGATATCACGGGTGTCACAGGCAACCAGTACAAGGGTATGTGTCCCGGTCAACATTGCTACCCCCTGTACTGTGAGCATTCAACAGACATGGACCCACCTTCCATTTGCGTGCATAGCATTGCTTAGGCCACTGTTATGCACAGGGTACATCAAAGGCTATGCTATGAACATATGTGTCATGTGTGCAGTCCATGCACACATCCACAAACTCACATGTATGACATATCCAGACGTGTGTTCATTGGTGTACAGCAACAGTCATGTGTCACAGCTGTGTAAGGGCCGTGGTATGTATTGAGCTGACCTGTTCATGTATACTGGTATCATTGCAATGCATAACACCTGTTGGATCCCTGTCAGTACGTGTACTCTGCACAGCTGGTGTACACCTCTGTACAGCCCACTGGTCATGTGTCACATGCTGTTGTGGTACTGTAAGGCTGTGTATTGCTGCACCAATGACATGGTGATGTCTTAACAGCTACAGTGTACACTGCAGTGTATACGTCTGTGACCTGCACCTGTGACAGCTGTGATGGCAGCTGAGTGTGTACAGGTCACTGCATGTGTGTGACCGCCCTATGCGTGTGGACAGTTATACCTTATAGTGCCCTTCCCTACTGTGCCCTTCCATGTGTACACTCCATCTGCATGCAGGACAGCCCTTTGCAACAGCTAAGTGTGTGAGCATGCCCAGTATGCTGTTGTGTAGATGGACACACAGTACAGTCCAGGTACGCAGTTGTGTAGATGGATACACAGTACAGTCTGAACTGCGACCTTCAGTGTTTACACTCCATCTGCATGCAAGATGGCCCTTTGCAACAGCTGTGTGAGCATGTCCAGTACGCCGTTGTGTAGATCGACACACAGTACAGTCCGAATTGAGACCTTCCGTGTTTACACTCCATCTGCATGCAAGACGGCCCTTTGCAACAGCTAAGTGTGTAAGCATGCCCAGTACGCCGTTGTGTAGATCGACACACAGTACAGTCCGAACAGACATGTATTGCCAGGTGTGTGGCCATGGCCAGTGACACCTTGTGTTGGTGATGTCCCTCTGTGCATGGGCATGGCCATTGACATCCTGTATTGCCATGGTGGTCATCCAGGCAACAGATTACTGTATTCAACGTCAGGATGGATGCCTACCGAGTACACACTGGGTGACTATCTTGAAAGGTGTACTGTCTGTGGTGCATACCGTGTCTATGTATTGTTGTTGTAGTGCTCCATACATCTATAGTTGCCCCGATTACACCACTGCCATGTGTTTGTGTACGTCTACCATGGGACAGTACTATGTCTGATCGTACACTCTCTATACAATCCCTGCTGGCATCCTGGCATTTGCGGATGATGACACGCACATAGAAGAATGCCTGTGGGACTGCTGTGTTTAGTAATCTTGGTAGTGCAGTCTGTAAATGCATCATGATGTAGTGTGTTAGGGTATTTAGGTGTATGTTCGACTCCCAGCCCTGGCAAGTGTGTGTGTGTGTGTGTGTGTGTGTGTGTGTGTCTGTGTGTGTCTGTGTGTGTCTGTGTGTGTGTGTGTGTGTGTGTGTGTGTGCGCATGCTCCCATCCACCTGGGGACTCAAGTTATGCTTTTAGATGCTTCACACCACAGATATATCCTGCTGACATCTTTGCCTTTGCGGATGTCGACACGCACCTAGAAGAATGCCTGTGGGACTGCTGTGTTTAGTAATCTCTGTAGCATGTTCTGTAAATGCATCATGCTGTAGTGTGTTAGGGTAGTTAGGTGTATGTTCGACTCCCAAGCCTGGCAAGTGTGTGTGTGTGTGTGTGTGTGTGTGTGTGTGTGTGTGTGTGTGTGTGTGTGTGTGCACATGCTCCCATCCACCTGGGGACTCAAGTTATGCTTTTAGATGCTTCACACTACAGATATATCCTGCTGACATCTTTGCCTTTGAGGATGTCGACACACACCTAGAAGAATGCTTGTGGGACTGCTGTGTTTAGTAATCTCTGTAGCGCATTCTGTAAATGCGTCATGCTGTAGCGTGTTATGGTAGTTAGGTGTATGTTCGACTCCCAGCCCAGGCAGGTGTGTGTGTGTGTGTGTGTGTGTGTGTGTGTGTGTGTGTGTGTGTGCGCATGCTCCCGTCCACCTGGGGACTGAAGTTATGCTTTTAGATGCTTCACACCACAGATATATCCTGCTGACGTCTTTGCCTTTGCGGATGTCGACACACACCTAGAAGAATGCCTGTGGGACTGCTGTGTTTAGTAATCTCTGTAGCGCGTTCTGTAAATGCATCATGCTGTATTGTGTTAGGGTAGTTAGGTGCATGTTCGACTCCCAGCCCTGGCAAGTGTCTGTGTGTGTGTGTGTGTGTGTGTTTGTGTGTGTGTGTGTGTGTGTGTGTGTGTGTGTGTGTGTGTGTGTGTGTGCACATGCTCCCGTCTGCCTGGGCACTCAAGTTATGCTTTTAGATGCTTCACACCACAGATATATATTGCTGACGTCTTTGCCTTTGCGGATGTCGACACGCACCTAGAAGAATGCATGTGGGACTGCTGTGTTTAGTAATCTCTGTAGCGCATTCTGTAAATGCGTCATGCTGTAGTGTGTTAGGTGTATGTTCGACTCCCAGCCCTGGCAGGTGTGTGTGTGTGCGCATGCTCCCGTCTGCCTGGGACTCAAGTTATGCTTTTAGATACTTCACACCACAGATATATCCTGCTGACGTCTTTGCCTTTGCGGATGTCGACATGCACCTAGAAGAATGTCTGTGGGACTGCTATGTTTAGTAATCTCTGTAGCGCGTTTTGTAAATGTGTCATGCTGTAGTGTGTTAGGGTAGTTAGGTGTATGTACGACTCCCAGCCCTGGCAAGTGTATGTGTGTGTGTGTGTGTGTGTGTGTGTGTGTGTGTGTGTGTGTGTGTGTGTGTGTGTGTGCGCGCATGCTCCCGTCTGCCTGGGGACTCACGTTATGCTTTTAGATGCTTCACACCACAGATATATCCTGCTGACGTCTTTGCCTTTGCGGATTTCGACACGCACCTAGAAGAATGCCTGTGGGACTGCTGTGCTTAGTAATCTCTGTAGCGCGTTCTGTAAATGCGTCATGCTGTAGTGTGTTAGGGTAGTTAGGTGTATGTTCGAATCCTAGCCCTGACAAGTGTGTGTGTTGCTGCATGACAACAGTACATTGCTTTTACAGTATTCACTCACCATAACATCCATACGGCGTCTTTGCCTTTGATGCCGTTGTCTGCAGGCTAGACGTATGCCTGTTTGAATGCTGTGATCTGATAATCACGGCTGCGCGTTCTGTAACTGCGTATTGCTGTTGTGTGGTACTATAGTTACGTTTGTGTTCTGCTTCCAACCCTGCCACATGTGTTGTGTGTGTATGTCTGTATTTATATATATATATATATATCTATATATATATATCTATATATATATATATATATATATATATATATATATATATATATATATATATGTATAAAGATATATATGTATGTATGTTGAAATTAACACTCTTGAATGTTCTGCATTATCTGCACGTGATCACCTTGGATGTATGTACTGCTGTAGTGATGATGGGTATATTTGTGTACTGACCGGTTATTGTGTTGCTGGGTATTACAAGGGGCATTGGAAACAATGTTAGTACAGCACCTATACATGGTTGTATGCGCATCTTGGTGACAGTCAGCAGTGGTTATCACTTTGCAGGGTCAGTATGGCTCATATCCGTATGTCGTAACTGACAATTCTATGCAAGTCAGGTTAACATTACTGACTCACGTTTATCCACAGGTTGTGGTACAGATCCCAGGACTGTATGTGTATACAGTGATAGGTGCAGAACTGGGATAGTGTTGGATGCATTGAGGGGTGTCTATAACCAGTAATGGTGATCTCTACAGCCTGGCAGGTACACTCTGTGACTGTCCCACAACCTCCTGTATATGGCTGACACCTGCTGTATTTGTGTATATGCAGGTACACACATGTACCACAAACAGCTAGCGCTATCACATACACAATCCCATTGCATCACCATTGAGCCATGCAATAACTGTTGTCCCTCACACACACACACACACACACACACACACACACACACACACACACACACACACACACACACACACACACACACATATATACGTGTAAACTGGATGGCTCAATGACATCTCTGGAATTGTAACACCACACCCTTTGCATATGATGTCACCTGTGCCACTACCTGTGATATGTAACATTGATGCAAGATTAGACTAACCTGGTGCTGATGCACACGGTGACTTTATTCCACTGTATTGATGTTAGACTGCTGTTAACACAAACTGAGATACTTCCAGGTGTATATCAGCAGGCATGATGCATTGCAGCTGTGACCATCAATGTAGCATAGTTTACAGCACTGCTAATTCTGCTGTTGTATTCTCCATCCATGTGCCATTTCACTGATGTGCACAGTATTGACAGCATGTGTGAGTGTGCAGTACGTGTGTGATGTGTGTAGTACACATGTATACATAATTACAAACATGTAAACTGGCATACATGACATTACACGGGCTTCACCATTCGTACAGTAGCCTACTCATTCTTCAACATGCGCACACAGGCTGACACGTGCACACACATGCATACTCAGGCTGACTGACGTGCATGGGCGCGGACACACTGTGGGCAGGTTTGCAGGTAACATCACTGGTATCCATGGCGTACACCGTCAGTCTCCTGACTTACTTAGGATACCTCATAACACGCCTCTTCCACTGAGTACTGACAGCAAACATGTGACACTGCTCCGGTAAGAGTACAGTGTTTTATACATACACACTGATGTTGTCAACTATCTTGTACTCTGCTCTTCCCCTTATCCCACACTACACTGTAGAGGCTTAGGCACATATGGCATGACATGTTGTGCTTCACTATCCTCAGCCTCACTTGCATCAGATTGCCTACAAATGCTTCGTTACATCTCAAGCAGAGCGCTTCCACACATGACAACCAGTATGCAGTAGCCATGTTGTCTCCAGCTTGCCATTCATCTGCATGGCGTACTAACATCTAACTAAATATACATTTTTATTGTATATTATACATATTTTACTTGTTTTGCAGTGCAGCTCGTTCCCGTGGCGCTATGCTACGCTTCCACATCGGAGATCAGGGGAAGACAACTACAGTTTTATTGATATCCAATGTACAATAATGCCACTGGCCTTAGATTTGGATATTGGCATGCTTCTTCCACTGTGTTCATACCGTATTTGCAGCTGTCATTGCTCCGTTTAGCAACGTGCAGAACGTTAGTCGCCTATCATCCGGGTACGTTTCTGCACATAACATTGCTCTTGCATGGACAGCTGACTGTTTCATGTATCACATATTTGCATAGCTTTCACATACAACTGGGGTAGGTTACAAATTTCAACATTGTCTGTGCAATGTTCGTGTTATGGGCGGTCTTACATGCCCCTACAGGTGTTTGCTGAATAGCTTGGCAGACAGCTTTCCTTGCTGTACTCTCACTGTACTCGTACACACCAGAGGCTTTGTGTATCATGGCCTAGGCTTTTTTGTGTGTTATGCAGAGTTCCTAAGACAGCAGAGAGCAGAAAAAGCGACTTTCTTGATTATAAGTATTTTTTAGCATTTTTTATTGCTGTTTTCGGTTAATTGTGCTTTTCGACCACTGTTTGTGCTTATTTTGCTGTTATATTACCTGTTTTTCCTGTTTTTCTGTGCTTAAATTGTTGATTGCACTTCTTGGCTAAAGTTTTGCTTAAAAGGTAACAAACAGGCTAATACACTCAAGTGTACTAGCATTTGATAGCAATTTAGTCGAATAACAAAGCATTTACTGTATTTTCTGTTGTTTGTTCAAAAAAACTAAAAAAAACAAAAAAAATACTTCTGCTTTCCTAAACTTTCCTAGCTAGTTGTCCCAGAGACCAGATTTGCTGATCCCTGGGCTTTGTATTTGGTTCCTGTGTTCCTCCATTTTCTTGTGTGGCCAGAGGGAAGTTTCTTTACTCACCAATGAGAGTGGGGAGTACTGAGCTGCCTGTTTGTCCTCAGAGGAGTGGTTAGAGACAGCAACTAGTAATTCATTGGCCATTTTGGGTCATTTCCTGTTTTTTCCAGCCCCCTGCTATAAAGCGCGCATTAGCGCGGAGTTGCCACAGGAGCACACAAGAGCAGTGGCGGTTAATCAAGGTTAAACTATTCGGGCTACCTAAAGTTCATTCTTCAAATTTTCCCTTAAAACAGCCTTCCTTGAACTGTACTACTGATCTAACCAGCGTATCCTATAACTAAAAAGTTAATCTCTACATGATTCCCAAGTAGACTATTCTCTATCTGTAAAGACTAGCACTTGCTCCTACAATACTTTTCATCTTGATATAGCACTTTTACTATAGATAGTACCCAACCAGCCTAAAACCCCTTTCTCGATCACCCACATCCCCCGGAGTCTTTTTTAAGTTTTTTTGTCTATCCCTTCTAGCATGTCGAGGGATCAGTTGCTAGTGTCCTCTCCTGCTCAGCTGGTGAACCTGGGAATATTGAGGCAATGTTACAATTGCCTCATGTACAAAGACAACCCTCTCCTTCTCCCACAAAACACAAATACATGCGAGAGATGCAACTATACAGCCAAACTGGAGGCTGAGCTCTCTCAACATAAGACTGGCAAGACCAGACAGGAGGAGAAGGGTACCACACACACCACACACCCAGTCTCACATAGTACCATCACAACTTCAAATCATACACATAAACACACAAAGACATACTCAGAGGCTCTGATCAAAAATCTACCAAAACAGCAGAGGCCACCAAAGCAGACACCCAAACAACTACCACCTCAGGACACAACACATGCAACACATAGACCACACAGTCAGTGTGCCAAACAGTCACAGCCCTTAAGGCCAAAAATGCCAGACACACTCGTCATTGGTGCCTCCATAGTCAGACACACTGACGTCCCACTCACCAGATTGAGTAAGGAGAAGGTCACAGTAAGCTGCCTGTCGGGCGCTAGAATCCGCCACATAACGCAAGCACTCAGGTCTCTCAACAGCAGGTACAAGTACGATTCAGTCATTGTCCACGCTGGTGTAAACGACTAAGACATACCTCCTTGGACTACATGAAAAGAGACATTGAGGAGCTCTCTGATTATGTAGCCCAGGCAGGTATGACCCTGACCTTGAGCAGTATGCTACCTTCACCAAGAATGATGCCACAATACAGAGATAAGATGATCAGCTTTAATAACTGGCTTAAACTCTGGTGTCATTCAAAGGGGATCCAATGTCTGTCAGCCTGGGATGACATGTTGGACAAGCCACGCTGCTTCGCAAGGGACGGCTTGCACCTGTCACCCCTGGGCTTCCGGATATTGGCAAAGGCTCTTGCCACCCCATAGTGCCTTTTTAGGCAAGGCTCAAATTCTAAACCTACCACCCTAGAACACAAAAAAGGAAAAAAACTAAGGGTAATGCTGCTCAATGCCAGAAGTCTCAACCTCAAGATGCACGCACTCGAGGCCCTTCTCAATATGGAGAACATCGATGTCTGTGCTGTGACTGAAACCTGGTTCAAGGCTCCTGAGAGCACCCCAGCACTATCAGGTTTTACCTCATACCATGCGTTCTGGCCCCAAAATCCGGACAACACCAAGAAAGGAGGGGGGTGTCCATATTCATCAAGTACACCCACACCTCAAGGTTGGTGGCAATGCACGATGCATCGGAGACCATCCAGGTGCAATTAACCATAGGCAAACCTGCTCTGCAATTTGTAGCATGTTACAGGCCACCCTCTTAAACTCAGGAAACTCACATAGCTTTCCTGAAAACACTGGAGGGGATAAATGTATCTCCAAACACCATCATACTAGGTGACTTCAACTACCCTAATATAGACTGGGATCACTACTCAAGCCCAAACACTCTAGCCCAAGGGTTCCTGGAGTTCATACACTCAAATGCCATGGAACAACTAGTCACCATCCCCACAAGAGGTGAAAACATACTTGACCTCATCATCACGAACATGGGATCACAATATTCAACACTGGAAGTATACCCCTCACTGGTGAGATCAGATCATAAACTAATCTCACTGGAGGTCCTCATCCCGCCCCCACCTGAGATAAAAAAGACCACAGTGCAGAACTTCTCAAAAGCCGACTTCACACTTCTAAAGACTAGTGTGGTCTCTTTTAAGGCCCCCGAGCCGGTGGTAAACATTACTCAAGCCACTGAATCACTTACAAATGCCTTCTACCAGCACCTACAGGACTGCATGGATCAGGCAATCCCAAACAAAACAAAGACCCTTTGTACCAAAGGCAAGCATCCAGTCTGGTGGACCCCAGCCATAAACAAGCTCTACAATAAAAGGAGGAAGCTACTACAAAATAGAGCAAAATCCTTAAAAGGTAAGACACATTTGATCATCATAAGTAAAAAACTAAGAGTTCTCATAAAATCATCCAAGGCAAATTTTGAGAGAAAAATCACTAAGGACTCAAAAGACAATCATAAGGCCTTCTTTAGCTATGTTAGAAACCTGGGAGGAAACTCCCAGATATGCTCAGAATTAGTTCAAAATGATGTGAAAATTACTGAACCTACAGACATTGCCAATATACTGGCTGACAGGTTCAGTGCAAACTCCCCCCCCCCCCAAAAGGAGAGATATCTATACCAGAGGATTGTAGCCACCCAAACATCTTTAATGCCCAGGTGAGAACTGCTCTCTCTAAAGTGAAAAACACAGCATCCATGGGACCGGATGGTGTCCCCAGCTGTGTGCTCCACGAACTCAACGAGGAATTAAACCCACAGTTAGGACAGCTGTTTAATCTTAGCCTCACCTCAGGATACATACCCAAGGAGTGGCGCACGGCAACTGTGGTCCCACTTCACAAAAGTGGTGCCTCCACCAACGCTGGAAATGACTGTCCCATCAGCTTGACAAGCCTGATCTGCAAAGCCATGGAGAGGATCATAATGGAACTCATAAATAAAGACATAGGGAACTTGCAGACTTTGGATCCAACCCAGTTTGGCTTTCTCAAAGGCAGATCATGCCTTTTAAACTTGGTCGACTTTTTCGAAACAGTCACCAAGGCCATTGATGAGGGAAAGGCAGTCCATACAGCCTACCTCGGCCTGGCAAAGGCTTTCGACAAAATACCCCACTCAGGTATCATTGAAAAACTCATCAGCTTAAATGTAAACCCATACATCACAAGATGGGTTGCAAACTGGCTAAGTGACAGAACCCACAGGGTCAGAGTTGCTGGTGCCATGTCAGACTCAAAGCCTGTCACAAGTGGGGTCCCACAGGGCTCAGTCCTGGGCCCACTCTTGTTCGGCATCCACTTTTCTGAAGTACAAGCAAACACAGGAGGGTTATGGCTGGCAAAGTTTGCAGATGACTGCAAACTGGAAGCCATAGTCGAAAACACATCTGACACAGATATCCTTCAGAAGGGTCTCACAGAAATGGATAACTGGTGCCAGAGCCATGGCCTAAAGTTAAACACCAAGAAATGCATAGTCATACCCTTCAGGAAAAACAAGGTTACCCCTAGCTACCATATAGGTGGCAATCCACTGAGCACAGAAGAAGTTATCAGGGATCTGGGGACTCAGGTTGACAGTAACCTTTCGTTTGACACTCACGTTGCTAAAGTAGTTAGGAAGACCTTCTACATTGCCCACCTGATCATGAAGGGATTCACATCTAGATCAAGGGAGGTCATCGTCCCCTGTACTCATCACTCATCAGACCAATGATTGAGTACAATGCCCCATTCGAATGTATCTGACCCGACACCTGCAGCAGCTGGAAAGGCCCCAAAAGTTCCTCACCAAAAGGATAAAGGGTCTCAAAAATATGTCTTATGCTGCCCGACTGAAAGAACTTCAGCTCTATTCAGTCGCTTACCGCTCAGAGGTGACCTGTGCCTGACATACAAGGCCATGTCAAACCCAGATTTGATGAACATGCTTCACCTCAAAAATCTAGATCCTCAGAACTACAAGGGCGGGAGACTTAAACCTTGACACGGTTATTAATAGGATGTGCTGGAGGGACAGATTCATCACCCAAAGACTCCCTATGCTGTGGAACAGAATCCCGGTACATGTGAGGCAGAGCACCTCGCTGGCCGTGTTCAAGAGAAATCTTGACCAATGGATGGGAGATCGCAAATATACCCCAGGGATTACCTCAGTGTCTCTGCTTGACAGAGGCACAGCAAAATAATGGGCATAGTTTTCTTCAAACTAAAGGGGTGGTGAAAGCCACAAAAACTCTGGGCTAGGCTTATAAATGCCCTTGAGCAGATAGCCTAGTATGAACCTATGAACCTATGAACCTATGTCTATTTGTGGTGTGTGCATGGCTGTGGGTATGTCCCACTGCCATCATTTGTACAGGTGACAGCCCTATGTGTACTTCTTGTAGACTGCTGTGTCATTTTACATGTCAGCACATACTTGCGGCCAATACTGAACTTCCTACTGCAGCGCTTTTCATACCTTCTGATTTATGTTGCAGTCGACAATGCTGTTTCCTCAGGCATGTATCCGTTTCTGATCATACCTCTCAACCTCCTAGAGCAACAATCTGGACAAAGCCTAAAATGATGGCGGGACATATAGGTGCGGACTTTAAATATTGCTCTTACAAACGTAGATAGTTGCTGGAATAATCGGTTTTGCAGTAGTATGACTTTGCAGAGGATTTGGAGTCTTAAACTCAACTGTGTCTCATTATTGAATGACATCAGTTCACGGATATTTGCCAGAAAGGTACAGATTGTAAGACGAACGCACCAAACATATGGACCATAACCCTGTACATTCTGCATAAATCTGAACAGTTGGGAAGTATGTTTTGGATACAGGATATCAATTTTCAAACACCAATATGCACAAAGTATGGAGGAATTACAGGACAGATGCCATTACATTTATATTGCATGACACACCCACCCAGAGGGTTGTATTCCTCACAGAGGCCAACAGGTGCTTATCCGCACTACTTATTCTATCATATACCTTATGTGTACACTGGTATTTGCACTTTACGTCAGTGGCAGCGCTCATGTACGAGTATGCGGGACTGGACACTGTATCAGTGACACTGCATGACACCCTGAAGGACACCTGTCTTTTGAGTCTATTACCTTCCACATTGACTTTCACAGGGCATACGATGTCATAACATATGTCGAGGTACATGCTTTAGACTTGTACATGTTTTGTCATTTGTCCTGACGTCTTTCTCCTCACCTGTCCACCTAGTATCACTAGTTCTGTTTCTTTATTTAGGACAGGTTACCTTAATACCTCTCACCTGTACACATTATGGGTAAATGACCTGTGGTTTGACCTATGATCTTGTTACATTTGTCATAATATTGTGCATTTCTGGTAAATTACTGTCAAGGCATTACGGACTGTGCAGTTAGATGATAATGACTGACATTTCTACGTCATGATTAGTAACCCTCATAACATTCATATTCCTGACTACGCCAGTATTCTATCAACTTTCTGACTTTGTCTGGGGTATATCTAATATAGTCCCTATTTGTATTTCATGTACTGTGCCTTAATGCAGCTGTCTTATTCTGACAGTTTGGCAGGTATGGTTACCATCTTGGTCGTATGCATGTCCAACCATGATAATTGCCTACATGACACTGATATAGGTCCCTGCATATTCCCACAATGGTTTACACAATATCTAGTAAATGGTTTGAACTGTTATTGAGAATATAGGCGTGTGCTATACCCACATCACTCCCATGGGGCGGACCTAATAAATCTGTGCCAAACAACACCTAGGCCCATTTCTGCATACACATGATTCCCATACCTGACACCCCTCCACAGTACCCATTACACATGTTTAATGCGAGCGGTAATAAAGTGTGGAGACACTTCTAAGCACTCCCCACTCTCCGGATATCAGGTCGTACATCATACATTCTATCAACACATGTGTTATTACCCTTACACCTGCTACTGTTGCATGTAGAGCTATATCGTATTTGCGGCTGTCACGTCTTTTGAGTCAATGACGGTTGAAACTACGTATGGATACATTTTTGGGGTCCTGCAATGGACACCTATTTTCATGTTTAAAGTGTAGAACTTGCCGGCCTGTCACGCTGGTACTTTCCAGCCAATGGTTTGGAAAGCAGTGGTTTATTCACCTTTCGTGCATGTCTGTTTGTCTACCCATAATACCTATACCGTGGCCTATTTATGTACATGTGTTATTCCTCATTTCATAATTTGCTTTTGTTTACATCTGTGGATTATGTGTATACACATATATCTATATCCATACTATACCTTTCAACTGTACAGATTGTCGCAGAATGTACAGCTGTTTGCCTCTTATCTTCAGTCTGTTTTTCATAACCTTGTGTCTATCTGCCAATTTAGTGGCATTTCATTAAAGACTGACATTGGGAAATAATGGCAAGCAGTTCAGGTTACGACTGCATACCCTTCAGAGAATCCATGCTACTGACGCACCTGTTATTCTATCCACTTTCTATTTTATGGCACATATCTGGGGATTGTCCCTATTTGTACCAGTAGTTTGCATGGCTTTGTCCAGTTTCAGACTTTACGGGGTTAACAGGTCTGAGCCATGTACACATAATGTGGAGGAAACAGCATTCATTTGCTATGCTGTGAGCGGATCACACACGTGCAGGCGCACTTGCATATACATGTTGTGGGTTAAATATGTTTAATAGATATGTATGCTTACGCGGCCTTTCATACTTCTGACTGTAACACATATCTGTTGTCCAGTTTATGGACTGATATGAAACACACGGTTCACCTTTACGTATTTAAACAAAGGCATTCATTACACTTTAAAGGCATATGTGCAGTGGTCAAACGTCAACCGGGACTGCATTCACATTGGACGGATGCCGGAAACAGTATTCTGTTGCTGTTCTGCCTCATTGATATGCATTCCCATAGTACTTAGCTACATCAACATATGCCTCACCGCTTCACTTACAACGCAGGCATCCATTGCCCTGCTGAGAAAAACATGGTACTACATATTAGACATTCCCTATTGCCTACTGCAATGGACCCCAGTTGCTTTGTTAATCACTACGCGGATACGTAGAATGCCAGGGCATATATTCATATCACATAGAGGTCTCTGATTGTCAGGGTGTTCATGTAGTGATCTGGGTATAGGCTTGTCCACCTGGTGAACGGAACTTCCCTGGCCGAGTTCAAATGTCAGACAAAGCATGTGGACAGGGAGATTTTCCCTATTATCAACATTTTACCTGTATTTATTGACACAGGTGATTGGGCACCTATCAGGAGCTTATTCTGTTGGCTGTACATATTATGGGTGGGGTTGTTACGGTCCATACTACATGGTGAGGGGGGGGGTGTTTCCCATTCACATTTTACTGTTACCTGTATTCATTCATACGGCGGTTATTTTCATAGGTTCATAGGTTCATACTAGGCTATCTGCCCTAGGGCATTTATAAGCCTAGCCAGAGTGTGTTTGGCTTTCGCCACCCATTTTAAATTAATTTTTTCTATGCCTTTTTTTGAGGTTAGTATACTGTGCCTCTGTCTAACAGTGACACAGAAGTGATAGCCGGGGTAAACCTACGATCTCCCATCCACTCATCAAGATTTCTCTTGAAGAGAGTCAATGTGGGACTCTGCCTAACCAGGACTGGGATTTTATTCCAGAGTGAAGGGAGCCTCTGAGTTATGAATCTGTCCCTCCAGCATGTCCTGTTTATTTCAGTGCTGAGGTTCAAGTCTCTCGAGCGCGTAGCTCGATGGGATTTGGATTTTCTGAGGTGCAGCATGTCCATTAATTCCAGGTTGGACATGGCTTTATACGTCAGGCACAGATCGCCTCTGAGCAGGCGGTATGCTACTGAGTAGAGCTGGAGTTTCTTTAACCGGGCAGCATATGGCATCTGTTTGAGCCCTTTGATCCTCTTGGTGAGGTACTTTTGGGGTCTTTCCAGTTGCTGCAGGTGTCTGGTAAGGTACATCCCAAAAGGGGCATTGTACTCAATTATGGGCCTGATGAGGGATGAGTAAAGAGGTACAATGACCTCCCCTGATCTAGATGTGAATCCCTTCATGATTAGGTGGGCTATATAAAATGTTTTTCTAACCACTTTGGCCACGTGGTTGTCAAATTAGAGATTGCAACTTGGGTCCCCAGGTCCCTAATGACTTCTTCTGTACTTAATGGATTACCACCTATGTGGTAATTTGTGGGCACTTTGTTTCTGCCAAAGGGGATGACTATACACTTTTTGGCATTTAGCTTGAGGCCATGGCTCTGGCACCAGTTGTCTGTTTCTATGAGGCCCTTTTGGAGGATGCTTGTGTCGGCTGGAGAGTTGATTATGGCGCCCAGTTTGCAGTCATCTGCGACCTTGGTCAGCCACAGTCCTTCCGTGTTGGCCTGTACCGCCGAGAAATATATACCGAACAAGAGAGGTCCCAGGACTGAGCCTTGTGGGACGCCACTTGTAACTGGTTTGGAGTCTGACATGGCTCCAGCAATTCTAACCATGTGGGTTCTTTCCTTGAGCCAGTTTGCAACCCATCTAGTGACATAGGGGTTTATATTTAAGCTGGTGAGCTTATCTATAATGCCCGAGTGGGGTATTGTATCGAAGGCTTTTGCGAGGTCCAGGTAGGCTGTGTGGACCACCTTCCCCTCGTCAATGGCCTTAGTGACTATTTCAAAGAAATCGACCAGGTTTAAGAGGCAGGATCTGCCCTTAACAAAGCAAAACTGTGTAGGATCCAGTGTCTGTAGGTCCCCAATATCTTTATTTATGAGGTCCATGATGATCCTTTCCATAGCTTTGCAGACCAAGCTAGTCAGGCTTATGTGGCGATAGTTTCCAGGATCCGTTGAGGCACCACCTTTGTGGAGAGGGACCACTGTTGCTGTATGCCACTCTTTGGGTACATATCCTGTAGTAAGGCTAAGATTGAACAGTAGTTTTATGTTTGGGTTTAGCTCTTCTTGGAGTTCATGTAGGACGCAGCCCGGGACACCATCTGGTCCCATTGATGCTGTGTTTTTTGCTTTGGAGAGGGCGGCTATTACCTGAGCATCTGAGATGTCAGGGGGGCAGCACTCTGTTGGGATAGATATTTGCCCTTTTGGTGGGGAGGGGGGAGAAGTTTGCACTGAACCTGTCAGCTAGGATGTTGGCAATGTCTGTGGGCTCAGTGTATTTTATGTCATTTTGGACTGATTCTGAGCATATCTGGGAATTCCCACCCAGGTTCCTAACATAACTAAAGAAAGCCTTGTGATTATCCTTAGTGTCATGTGCAATTTTCTCTCAAGCTGGCCTTAGACGATTTTATGAGTGCCCATAGTTTTTTGCTAATACTGATCAGAGATGCCTTCCCTTTTTGGGATTTTGCTCTATCATGTAGTAGCTTCCTCCTTCTATTGTATAGTTTGTTTATGGCTGGAGTCCACCAGACAGGACGTCTGCCTTTGGAGGATTGGGTCTTGATTTTATTTGGGATTGCATGATCCATGCATTCCTGAAGGTGTTCATAGAATGCGTTTATAAAGGATTCTGCAGTCTGGGCTGTAGTTTCCACAGGCCCGGGGGCTTTGAAGGATTTCGCCTCAGTTTTGAGGCGTGTGAAATTTGCTTTAGAGAAGTTTTTCACTGTGGTTTTCTGGGCAGGGGGTGGGGTCGGGATGTGAATATCCAGTGAGATTAGTTTATGGTCTGATCTTACCAGTGAGGGATACACTTCTGGTCTGGAGCATATTGTCCCCATGTTGGTGATGATCAGGTGCAGTATGTTTTCCCCTCTTGTGGGAGTGGTAACAAGTTGTTCCATAGCATTTGAGTTTATAAGTTCTAGGAACCTTTGGGCTAGGGTGTTGGAGCTAGAGTAATGCTCCCAGTCTATGTTTGGGTAGTTGAAGTCGCCCAATATAATGGTGTTTGGAGAGACCTTCATATTTTCCAGTATTCTCAGGAAGGCCAAGTGGGGTTCCTGTGTTTGGGAGGGTGGTCTGTAGCAGGCTATAAACTGGAAGGCAGTTTTACCCACAGTTAGTTGCACATGGATAGTCTCTGATGCTTCGTGCTGTGCCACCAACCTGGAGGTGTGGGTATCATTGACGAATATTGATACTCCCCCTCCTTTTGTGGTTCAGTCCAAGTTTTGGGGCTGAAAAGCATGGTATGAGGTATAACCTGGTAGTGCTGGGGTGATCTTGGGAGCCTTGAACCAGGTTTCTGTTACTGCATAGATATCGATGTTCTCCATGCTAAGGAGAGTTTTGAGTGCATGTATCTTGAGGTTTAGACTTCTGGCATTGAGTAGCATTACTCTTAGTTTCTTATCCCTTGTGATACCTATGGAGGTGGGTTTGTCTTTTGAGCCTTGCCTAAAAAAGGCACTATGGGGGTAGCAAGAGCCTTTGCCAATATCCGAAAGCCCAGAGGTGACAGGTGCAAGCCCCTAGCTTAAGCATCGTGGCTTGTCGAGCATGTCATCCCAGGCTGACAGGCATCGGATCCCCTTTGAATGACACCAACACTTAAGCCAATTGTTGAAATTGATCATCTTGTCTTCATATTGTGGCATCATTCTTGGTGAGGGTAAGATGCTACTCAAGGTCAGGGTCATATCGGCCTGGGCTACATGCTCAGAGAGCTCCTCTATGTCTCTTTTCATGTAGTCCAGGGAGGTACGTCTCAGGTAATTCACACCAGCATGGACAATGACTGAGTCATATTTGTACTTGCCTTGGAGTGACCTGAGTGCTTGTGTTATGTGGTGGATCCTAGCGCCCAACAGGCAGCTCACAGTGACCTTCTCCTTGTTCAGCCTGGTGAGCGGGACGTCAGTGTGCCTGACAATAGATTCACCTATTACAAGTGTATCAGGTGTGTTGTTTAGCCTTAAGGGCTGTGACTGTTCGGCACACTGGCTTTGTGAGCTATGTGTTGCATGTGTTTTGTTTTGGAGTAGCGGTTGCTTGGGTGTCTGCTTTGGAGGTCTCTGCTGCTTAAGCAGATTTTTATTTAGAGCCTCCGAGTATGTTTTTGTGTTTTTATGTGTTTGGTTTGTTGTCGTGGTAGGTCTATGTGAGACTGGAATTGTAGTGAGTGTGGTTTCCTTCTCCTCCTGACTGGTTACGCCAGTACTGAGTTGAGAGAGCTTAGCCTCCAGTTTTGCTATATGGTTGCATCTCTCACATGTGTTGGAATTTGTTGGGAGGAGGAGAGGGTTGTCTGTGTACATGAGGCCGTTGCAACATTGCCTCAAGATTCCCAGATTCACCAGCTGGACCGGAGAGGAGATTGACAACTGACCTTTGGACATGCCAGAATAGTATTGGGAATTCCTTTATAATTGAAAAAAAGGGCCAATGGGGAACAAGGTACTCAAGGGGAGTTTGTGAGGGTGTAGTGCTTTTAATTTTTTAGAGCTGACTTATATATTTACTTTAGTGAGCAAGTGCCAGGTAACTTAAATGCAAAAACGACAAACAGTAACTTTCTTTCAAGTGAAACAAGGAAATAAGTACAGTAAGCAATGGAGATATCACTAGGGATCCACAGAAGTGCTAAAAGGCCACGTTTTAGGTGGAATTAGCGTTTCAGGGAAATAAACAAACAACAAGCATACAAATAAAGCTAGATTCAGCAGGCCTGGATCTAGTCTATGCTACAGCAAACAAGGTGTACCAATTTCAGTAAGAAACAGTTAGAATATGCAGGCACTATAAGCCTTTAACCAGAAATTCCCTGCTCAGAAGGGCAGAGTCCAGCCTCTCCTCCCACAAGAGTGCAGACCGCAATCCTTCTTAACGTAAAATAACTGGCCTGAAGCCCAAGTGCTTAAACCAGAACTAATACACTTTTAGAATAACAGACACTGAGCTCTCAATCAGCAGTTCCCAACTTAGAAGGATGTAAGCTACCTGTCCTGCCACCACAGTGCAGGCCACAAACCTTCCTAATGTAAAACAACTGGTCTGAAGCCCAAGTGCTTAATCTAAAAGACTTAGAAATGATAGCTACACTTTAATCAAGTTACTACCAGCAGTAATAATTACAACTGAATACTTTAAAAAAATGCCTGGATTGGTGCTCAAGTTATACAAACAAAGCTAGATTCAGCAGGCCTGGATCTAGTCTATGCTACAGCAAATGAGGTGTACCAATTTCAGTAAGAAGCAGTTCAAATATGCAGGCACTATAAGCTTTAACCAGAAATTCCCAGCTCAGAAGGATAGAGTCCAGCCTCTCCTCCCACAAGAGTGCAGAACACGAACCCACTTAAGGTAAATTAACTGGCCTCAAGCCCAAGTGCTTAAACCAGAATTAATACACTATTAGAATAACAGACACTGAGCCCTCAATCAGCAGTTCCCAACTTAGAAGGATGTAAGCTACCTGTTCTGCCACTACAGTGCAGACCACAAAACTTCCTAATGTAAAACTGGTCTGAAGACCAGGTGCTTAAACTAAAAGGCTTACAATGAGTTACACCAAGCAGTAATAAATACAACTGAGTACTTTTAAGATGATGCAAAAGCAAAATAAAGTAGGAAAAAAACACAAATACAGTAAAAGCAGATAAATTTTTTTTTTTTTTTTTTGTGGAAAGAGAGAAAGGAGTAGCAGAAACTAAGCTGATTGGCCTTCTCAAATGCTCTCCCTGTACTGGGTAAAATGAGGTAATGACACTAGACTGGGAGGAGGGTCCCAGATCAAATTTACACTAGGGGCGGGCAACTGCAAAGCCACCAACTATAAAAACACTATACCAACAGGGAGGGAGGGTGGAAAACAAACTGCAGAAATGTTACTCACAGCTGAAAAGCAGCAGTGAGCCTTTAAATGAAAGTTTTAAACAGCTAAATGAGCCACTAGAAAAAAAGAGTTTAACTGCAACAAGTTATCATAAACAAACAGTCCAACAGATGCTTAATAAGAGTGGACAATTTCCAGTTAATACCTCACACACAGTGAAACTAGCTAGAAAAAATACACAGTACACAAAGTACTATAAACAACAAAGAAATAAAGAACAAAATAAACAAAAAACAGGATACTTAATGTTATATATTGTAGCTCTGAGTTTGCTGAGTGTCCTTCCTTCAATTAGCTCACTGTAAAAATTTCTTGGACATGATGTGACTACAGGTATGCAGTTGTACATTACACAAATGTCATGGGTTGTTTCTGTACATATGTATGGACCATACCTCTCAACCTCTTAGAGCAACAAATCTGTGCAAACCCTACATGATGGGGATAGTAAGAGGGACACATTTTAACTAGTTTCCTTACAAGCTTATAACGTTGATAGAATACTAGGTTTTGCATTATCATGAGTCTTCTGCGGGATGTGGAGTGTTATACTTAATCCTCATTACTTCGTGTCATCAATCCACACCTATTTACTGGACAGACGCAGATTGTCGGAGGCACACAACAACAATATGGACCAATACTCTGGTCATTCTGCGAATATCTGGACAGTTGAGTGATATGGTACGAACCTCTGTAATATGCTGTTGTGTTCTGGCACAGCAGTAGCTTGGCATTAAAGACAGAAGTCGGGACGTGCTGGCAGACAGTTGAGTTTCAGACTTCATACTCTGGACATTACTGCCTTTGTGCAAACTGTTATTCTATAATATTTTTATGTTTATCCATCCACATGGATATATTCCTGCTTGCACCTGATACACATTCTAGGGATCTCACTCCGCTGAGTTCTCCATACTCCTGCTCCTCTCTACCCTCCAGCTTAACCAGACTTAGCTGGCACTCACTTGACTCCAAGTATGTCATTGTTGTAGATATCTGTATTACCACTACAAAACTCTGGATTATGCACATGTTATGTATGTGTATTTCCAGACTGTATGACTTTTACTCTTGTATTTTACCTTTAACATTATATAGCCTTTATTTCCTTGTATTGCTTGCGGAGCTTTTCTACCCAGGCCTCCACTCTTACTGGACACTTCTTGGCCCAGTGGACGTCCCGGGTAATCAGACTGCACATAAATTAATAACTTCTAACAGTTATCTTTGCATATTTATTGTACCTGCTGTTGTACCTTTGTCTCACTTCTATTCACAGCTCTGTCCAGATATCTAGCTCACACAGGTTGTCAGGTATGGTCGGTCATGCCGGCACATACTAGGTATCCCTCACACTTCATCAGGGTTATCCTGTTAATGCCAGGTGTCTTCCTCACCCATCTGCAACTATGCGAATGTGTGCAATATATTCTCCCGCATATTTGTGTCGGGACACGTGCGTCACGGGAAGGTGTTTTATCCTGGGTACTAGGTTATGCATGACCACTCAGGTCTGGACAGTGTCTTGGACCTCTGCTTCATGTTCTGACTTGTGTCCAGATATCTACAGGATTGGACATCTTGTTGTCATACCCATTCTACTATTTACACAGATTACTTATCCCATAAGGGATATTCCAAAAATTGGACCATTCTACACAAATTATATCGAAATGTATTTTGGCTTTATGAAAATGTGCAGGGGGTTTAACATGCAGGGAATACATGGTTTGCAATCCTGATACTGCCTAGGGTGACAATACCTACTACATATGCATAGGGGTCAGTGTGTGTGTGTCTGCAACGAACCAGTGGGCTAAGTACGATTGGATTTGGTGGACATTCTGTTATGGGGGTGGGTTGTGTGATGTGGAGGGTATGCTGGGTAGGCCATTATACAGCCAGGTGTGTTGCATTTGTTATGGCCAGTTCCATCAGGACCAACCTGTGGGTATGGGATGGTGACAAATCTATACATTTGTATCACACATTTCCACATTCATATGTTTGTGGGATTGTGTTCTACACTATGGCCTATCTGCTTGTCTTGCAGCTGTTTCTCCATGTATTTGTGGTTCTGTCCACTTCACCTACTGCCCCCTCCTACACCTCTGGTTCACCTTTTCTGCAAATGGCACAGTATTGCCTTTGCGGATTTTAACATTACCCATCCACCCCTCACACGCAAATTCCTTACACCCGATAGCTCACTACTTCGGTTGTTGGGCCATGACACGGCCAGAGTAGCACATTGACTACCCTACAGGTGTCTGGTACCTTTATGGTTGTGTGGACTACCCTGCCATGTTTACTTTCCACGTGCTATACCTCACGCACATAGGTACATGCCCATACTTCACTTTCATTACTTGGTTGGTATACCCGGGTACTGCCCGTTCGGATGTGTCACATACAAGTTCGGCTTCTACCACTGACTCCCGGGTTTTGCAGACCTATTGTACTCATTGGGGGGGGTGGCACCTTTTCCTATGTCCATGCTATTCCTTCCACATATCCGACTGTTGTGTACAATGCCTCCCACAGTCTACGGTACTGTTTCCACCTTTTCAATTGGCCACAGCGTAACATTTGCGGTGAACACAACACATTTTACACACCTACACATACCCACGGTCAGTTCGGCAGATAGAACTTACAACTCTTGCCTATATCTAAGCTTTACTCTTGTAGCATTTCAGTGGCTTATTCTTTTTCTTATGACGTTTATGTAATATACGTGTGGTGAACAACTGCTTCATGCAACTATTACATGACGTCTGAGGGATTAATCTCTGCACATTTGCCATGTTTACAAGCTTGTGTCAGGACACATCTGGCCACAGTGGTACTGTCACTCGCAAAGTGGGACAGGTGGTATTCTTAGTCGATGGTATGGGTCATACTGTTCCTTTCGGCCTACATGTCTCCTTATTGTTATATCTATTTCTATGCTCCTGATTAATTTACATGTGTATTCTATTCCCAATCACATTTGTTATGTGAGATACAGACGATACATTTGTATGTGACTATTACAGTCACTACATATATCTACATTTCTCCTCGTGTATTTTATTATGGACAATGGGCACACGTTTTTTCTGTCATTTGTTCAAGGGTAGGGACCTGTTATTCCCTACCGTGCATTTGTGTTTGCTTCTTCATTTTCTGTTCGCATGGACTATCTTCCATGCTTTGTATACATTTTAGTCTCCATGGACACTGATAGGTGCGATTATTACTGCAGGCGGAATATAATATTCAGCAGTTTAGGTTGCTCATCGACAGCCGACATTGACACGTCTCCCTCTGCAACTTAGTTATGCCCCATGCACTCGTGCACGTTTCCTATGCATGTGGCTGTGGCGGATGCACACCTTCATTAATATGTATATGGCGCTACTACTCCATATACACGCCGCATGGCCGGCGCAAGCATTACACCGGCCTTGCGCCAAGCTTCATGAATCCCGGGGTATATTATATATATATATGTGCTTTTAAACTGTTCTTTTTTTGAGTGTATCTGCTTTATTTTCCTGAAAAAAAAAAAAAAAAAGATATATATATATATATATATATATATATATATATATATATATATATATATATATATACTTGCTTCCCGTCTTTCTAAGCTAGTATAGTCCAGTTTTCAGGTTAGTGCTGAATTCAGGGCTGTGTTACAAATCTCTCCCCAGGATTCATGAAGCTCGGTGCAAGGACGGCGGTAGGCTTGCGCAGACAGTGCAGCGTGAAGATGTCGCAGTAGCACCAAATGCATATTAATGAAGGCGCGCTGCCACCACAGCCATGTGCACAGGAAAGGAGTGCGACTGCATAGGGTATGTCGAAGTGCCGCACGGAGGCGTGGAAATGTCAGCTGTCGACGTGCAACTTAAAATGCTTGCATATGACAAGTTGCAAGATAGTAATCACATCTGTCAGTGTCCGTGGATACTGAAACGTATGCAAATCATGCAAGAAAGTTCCTGTGAACACAAAATGAAGAAGCAAACACAAATGCACGGTAGGGAATAACGGGTCCCTATCCTACGAACAAATGACATGGAAGAACGTGTGGCCATAGTCCAATGCAGTGTAGATAGCTATACCAAGTGGAAGTGAAATGCATCATATGTTAGCGAGCCGCCAGTAGGTACGTACAGCCCAATGGTGAGGGTCACCAGCTGACCCATAATGTGAGGGAGGGTACACAGCTGGACAGATGTGTCCATAACAAAATACATGATAAATGTACATACATAGTGACCGTATGCCCGAATCATATCCCACAAGGCATGTAATAGTCACATACAAATTGTATGTCCATATTTCACATACTAAATGTGATAGGAAATAGAATAAGCATGTAAACAAAACAGAAGGAGCATATAAACAGCTACAACAATAAGGAAACATGTAGGCTGAAAGGAACAGTATTATCCATACCATCGACTGTGGGGATGTGTTGTCCAGTACAGTCAGATATGTGTATGGAATATATCCCATCCTGGACATAGGAAAAGGTGGCATCCTACCAATGAGTAAAACAGTCTGCCAAAATCTGCATATCAGTGGTACAAGCCGAACTTGTCAGGATGTGTCACAGTTGAACGGGTAGTACCCGAGTATACCAACCATGTAATGAAAGTTAAGTATGGGCGTGTACCTATGTGCGTGAGGTATAACATGTGGAAAGCAAACATGGCAGGTTAGTCCACACAACCATACAGGTACCTGACACATATAGGGTATTCAATGTGTTACTCTGGCCGTGTCATGGGCCAACAACCAAAGCAGTGATGTATGGGGTGTGAGGAATCTGTGTGTGTGTGGGGATGGGTAATGGTACAATCCTCCAAGGCGATACTGTGTCGTATGCAGAATAGGTGAACCGGAGGTGTATGAGGGAGCAGCGGGTGAAGCTGAAAGAAACACAAACACATGTATAAACAGCTGCAATACAACCAGACAGGCCATACTGTAGAACACAATCCCACAAACATATGAATATTGAAATGTGCAATACAAATGTATAGACATGTCACCAGCACATACCCACAGATTGGTCCAGATGGAACTGGCCATAACAAATGCAACACACCTGGATGCATAATGGACTACCCAGCATCCCCTCCACATCACACAACCTGCTCCCTTACCTGAACGTCCACCAAATCCAGCCATACTTGGCCTACTGGTTTGGTGCAGCCACAGCTAAACATAGTGACCACTACGCATATGTAGTAGGTAATGTCACCCTAGGCAGTTGCAGGATTGCACACTATGTATACCTTGCATGTAAAACCCCCAGCACATTTTCGTAACGCCAGAAAAATGTTCGGTATTCGACTTGTTTTGGACCGATCCAATTTTTGGGATATCCCTCATGGGATACGTAACCTGTGTAAACATTAGAATGGAAGACACGAAGTCCAGTCCTGTAGATATCTGGACACAAGTTGGAATGTGCATTAGAGGTGCATGACACTGTCCAGCCCTAAATGGTCATGCAGAACCTACTACCCAAGATCACACACCAACCCATGATGCACATGTCCCGACACAAATAAGCGGGAGAATATATTGCACACATTCGCATAGTGGCACATGGTATAAGGGTGATGAAGGCACTGACGTAAACAGGATACCCCTGATCCACTGTGTGAGGGACAATTAATGTGTGTGTAGGTGTGACCTGACCAACAATGGTCAAACATAAGTAGAAAGAAACATAAGGGTAATGCTGACCAATGCCAGATGTGTAAACCTCAATATGCATGCTCCCGAGGCCCTCCCCAGTATGGAGAACATTGATGTCTGTGCAGTGATCGAAACCTGCTGCAAGCCTCCTGACAGCAAACCAGCACTACCAGGTTATACCACATATCATGCGTGATGGCCCCAAAACCTGGAACAAAACCTAAAAGGAGGATGAGTATCCATATTCAGCACAGACACCCATACGTCCAGGTAACTGACAATGCACAAGGCATTGGAGTCCACCCATGTGCAACTAACCATAGGCAAGACTGCTGTACAGTCTGTAGCATGCTACAGACCACACTCTCACACACAGGAACCCAACCTAGCCGTCCTGAAGACACTGGACAGTATGAATGTCCCACCAAATACCAAACCAGGTACTCACAAATTACCACATAGGTGGTAAACCATTATGTATGGAAGGAGTAATCAGGGACCTAGGGACACAAGTGGACAGTAACCTGTTATGTGACACTCACATTGCCAATGTGGCTAGGAAGACTGTCTATATTGGACACCGTATCATGAAAGGATTCACATCTACGTCAACAGAGGTCATTGTGCCCCTATACTGTTCTCTTATCAGACCCATAATCTAGTACAATGCCTCATTTGGGATGTACCTTACCTGACACCTGCAGCAGTTAGAAAGACCTCAAAGGTACCTCACCAAGAGGATAAAGGGTCTCAAATATATGTCATATGCTGCCTGGATGTAGACACCCCAGCTGAATGCAGACACATACTGCCTACACAGAGGCATTGTATGTCTGTTGTACAAGGCCATGTCCAACACAGGAGTAATGGACATGCTCCACCCCAGAAAACTCAAAGCCATCGTAGCTGTGAGAGTGAGAGATGTCAACCTCCACACATAATGAAATAGGATGTGCTGGAGGGACAGATACATAACCCAGAGGCTCCCCACACCCAGGAACAGAATCCTACTCCATGTTAGGCAGAGCCCCTCACTGACAGTCTTCAACAGGAATCTTGCCAAGTGGATGGATAATCGTAGATTTACACTGGGGGTCTTCACTGTGTCACGTCGAGACAGAGGCACAGCAAAGCAAATCATAAATGACCATAATATTCACATAGCAAGGGGTGGCGAAAGCCACGCACACTCTGGCTAGGCTTACAAATGCCCTAGGGTGGATAGCCTAGTATGAACCTATGAACCTATGAATGGTACAATGCCAAATGTCTTGTGACCGTAGGGAATAACTATGCACCATACTGCATGTAACAGTTGCCTAAAGCAGTCACGTCAGGATAGTATAAACATAATTCGTACAAGAAACAGGCAAACAACAAAAGTGCCAAAGGTATAAGGCTTACAGCTAGGAAACAAATGACTGTTCTAAACCTGCAGTGACTGTGGCTATGTGTTGGCCCAAACAATCTGCTGTCCGCAGTAGGGTTCTCATCTGTCCCGCTTTGTGAGGGATAGTCCATCGTTGGACAGTTGTGTCCTGACAAAAGACATTTCAAATGGCAAATGTCCTGGGATTGTAGGACATAATTATGTCCCATATGTTATGTAATAGTAGCAGAAAATAATTATTGCAGTATCTACAATACCTAAATGTTACAAGAAACAGAATAAGCAAATAAACCGCTACAATGATAGGCTTTTATGTAGGCAAATAAGTAAAGTTCTATCCGGTCTACTGACAGTGGATATGTGTCGGCTTGTAAAACCTGGTGTGTTCTGAAAATGTCCCATCTTGGCCATTTGAAAAGGTGCCAACCCTAGTCACCGGAATACAGCACAACCCGTACATTTGATAATGTGAACGATACCAATGGTCAGAGCATTTGCACACTAACTGGCCAGACCCTTAAAAATTCACAAAGCCAGTGCCCTTTGGGAGAAAGGTGTTGAATAAGAATGACTCCTTACAACAATGAAGAGTACTAGATGCATTTAACTGCAGACAATTAGTAGTATTATGAATCTGTCAGCATGTTCCAAGTTAATAGTACTAATATGGTAGAAGTGTCCATGATTGTCCCTGTCACTGTAGACATGAGTCCCTGAGTACCAGAGAGATCCGTACACAGAAATACACCAACCATCTGTCCCAGCTGTTGACAAGAATATTGCATACCTGTAATGATTTCATAACAGATGTCCAGAATAATACTCATTGTATGTATCAATGAATGAAATAGTCAGATGAGATGGGATGGGATGGGAAGGCACCCCCCCAACCTGCATTATTTAGTGGAACCACTCCCCACCCTAAATTACGTAGCGCCAACCCAATAATGTGGTAAGAGGTACCCAAACACCTGCATCTGTAAACACAGGGAGAATGTTAAACTCTGGACTAACTCTGTCCATGTGCTACATCTGATCTTTGAACAGTGCCAGGGCAGTGCCAATCACCAGTTGAGCGAGCCTAAACCCAGACCAGCACATGAAAACACTGACAATCAAACACACGTATGTGCAAGGACTATAAGCGTAGGAGTTATGAGTATCCTTGGAGTGAGTTGACTCGCAGCACAAGTCCAGAGCAGTAGGAAACAGGAAATGTCCTAATTGCAGTACTGCAGTTTTCCCTGCAGGAGAATGGATGCCTGCTGTGTAAGGGAAGTGGTGAGGTGTATGTCAGAGTAGCTATGAACCATGGGTATACATATAAATGAGCCAGAGAACCAATAGTGTAGTGGTTACAGCATCCGCCCAACGTAAAGGCATTCCCAGTGCAAGTACGACTATAGCACATATTAATTGTGTAATGAATGCCTCTGTGCTGCAAAGCCAACATTTATACATTTAAAGGTGACCACGTTCGCATGGGTCCGTTAACCGGATTCCATCAAAGTGGTACTGTCATAAGGAATAAGGCACATGTAATCCTAAAGACGTGCCTGTAAACATCTGTAACTCAGAATAAGTAGATGCAAGTGGGCCTGCATGGGTGTATGCAGCTATTAGCATAGCAAATGTATGTTGTCTTCTACAGCTGTAACTTTCACATATATATAGTTAGATAGATGTGTGTATAGATAAATATCCACAGACATAACAGAAATATGCAATTATATAGCTACATATCTATCTATCTATATATATAAATATATATATATATATATATAAATATATATATATATATATATATATATATATATATATATACATATACATACACACATATATATATATGTATATATATATATATATATATATATATATATATATATATATATATATATGGGTCTACTTCTTTTGACCTAACTTTCATTTGCCTGACACTCATTTGCCTGAGACCAAATGACTGAAATTTCATTTGCCTGACACTTCATTTGTCTGACACTTCATTTGACTGACAAGTATTATTAGCAAGAAAATGGAATATGCCCCTTCACTGCAGTGACCTGGAGTTAGAATATATAGTTAGGGGGGGTGTGGGGGCACAGCCCCCCACAATGGGGGGTGTGGGAGGCGAAGCCCCCCACTTACTTTTCTGTTACTAAGCAATAGTACATCAAAAGTTAACAATATCATATGAAATGAAGTGGGGGGCTTCGCCCTCCACACCCCCCCAACTATATATTCTAACTCCAGGGTTGCACTGCAGCGGGGAAGGGGACATATTCCATTTTCCTGCTAATAATACTTGTCGGTCAAATGAAGTGTCAGTCAAATGAAGTGTCAGGCAAATGAAATTTCAAGTCAAATGGGGTCAGGCAAATGAGTGTCAGGCAAATGAAAGTTAGGTCAAAAGAAGTAGACCCATATAGATATAGATATATATATATATATATATATATATATATATATATATATATATATATATATATATGTTAGGAATGCTAAAAGATGAAAGCAAACTTAAGGGTTGTGAAGGGAATCCAAAGCAAGTTAGGAATTATGATGTGCTCGCAGCGTATGTCACATAAAGCTGCACAAGTGTGGGTAGAGCACCGCTCTCCACACCAAAGGCAGGGCTATACCAGTGGCCATAACATCGTTGAAGTTCTACGCCAACATTGTAAACAGACAGAATGTAGGACATGTTGCGACCACCTACACTTGTAACCTGCAAATCGTTCGTAATCCATAACACCAGGAAAGGCATGTATGTGTAAATATGAATGGATGGTGAGCCTGTGAATACACAAGGTGGTATAAAATGTGTGTAGGGCCCCAATGCTCATGAGAGGGCAATGTGTAAAAGTGTGTCATGGCTGCGATATCAGGTGTATAATGTCTGTTATGCGGGGAAACTCAACACAGGTGTGCAGGAGAAACCATGGATATGCGAGTATGGACACAGGAGTGATAGGGTATGATGTGCCAGGTGCAATGGAGCGGCCCGTGGAGGTCAGCTAGTACTAGGGTTACAACTTTTTCAAATGCTCAAAGTGGGACATTTTTTATAGGAATGTCAGATTTGCAGGACAAAACATACCCATGACCAGTACAAAGGATAGAACTTCACCTTTTTGCCAAAATAAAAGCTTATTCGTGTAGCATTTGAGTTGCTTATGCTATTTTATATAACATTTAGGTGTTTCAGATAAAAATAACTGTTTTATGAAACTATTAAAGAAAACTTAGGAAATATTTTTGTCCTAAAATCTCCAGACATCTGCCATTTTTTCAGTTTTTTCACAGGACACAACTGCCAAAGAGGGACTGTCCCTCACAAAGTGGGGCAGGTGGTAACCCTAGCTAGTACGTAGTTGCGATTCCCAGATAGAGCGTCATTTGTGTGTAGACATGCGTGGATGGGCATATCATTGTCAGACGTTGTGCGTCAGGTCTGGCAGCCCGACATGTAAAACCTATATGCCACCCATGAGCGGAACTAAGTTCTGCTGTAACAACAAGGAACTAACGAAGCGGATATAAGCAAACAAAACAGGAACGGGAACAACTCACCAAGCCTAGACCCAAGTCAACGCAAAATTAGTTGAAACCTTAAAATGTTCAGCAGTGAATGTCTGTAGACCAGTTTTCAAAGGTAGTTGAGTCACGAACCATACAATACAAAAAATGCCAGCTGAAAAGTACAAAGTCCTTCCTTCGGAAATAAGGAATAGTAGACCAGGTAATTCCACCACAAAAGCTTTAATTAACAAACACGAACACCAAGCGCTTTCGCTGTCAACTGGACAAGCCTGAATTGTCCAGGAAAGCCTGGTGTCTCGTGCTTGTTAATTAAAGCTTTTGTGGAATTACCTGGTCTACTATTCCTTATTTCTGAAGGAAGGACTTTGTACTTTTCAGCTGGCATTTTTTGTATTGTATGGTTCGTGACTCAACTACCTTTGAAAACTGGTCTACAGACATTCACTGCTGAACATTTTAAGGTTTCAACTAATTTTGCGTTGACTTGGGTCTAGGCTTGGTGAGTTGTTCCCGTTCCTGTTTTGTTTGCTTATATCCGCTTCGTTAGTTCCTTGTTGTTATGGCGGAAGAACCACCAGCCACGGACCTACTTAACACACCCCTTATTTTAAGGGATGACAGCGACGATACTCCGGTTACTCGATCGGAGTTTAACCAGGTACTAGCCTTATTGTCCAGTATTAACAAGGCACTTACGGGGCAGTTGAACCCCGATGCTCCGGATTCCTTGTTTCCTCCAGGAAACCAACAACAAGCAATACCGCTTCAACAGAGACCGCGTAAGGCGCAGGAGCCGAATGGCAACGCTAGCACAAGCGGTTTTTTAAGAACTGGGACAGCTTATGTATATGAGGAGAATTCCAACAGCAGGGCACCGAATGGTGAAGTCTCGGACAATTTATTTAATTTTAAAAAATGGACAGAACTCCAACCGGAGTTTAAAAAAGGTACTTTTCAGCATAATGCGCAGCAGTTGGATGTTGACTTTGATTCTTTTAGTAATAAGTTATATTCATACAAGAACTGCCAACTTGAAATTAGTTATTTAAAGGAATGTATCAACGTTAAAAGAGTGCCGAAAGGCCTTAGATGTTATAAATTTCCTAACAATGCTACTGTTGGTTCAACTTTGCACACGCAATTACTTGAACTTTTTAACCAAACTGGTTTAGAAATGTTGGACATGATGGTGAAGGACTATCAGAACAAATGTAATGTATTTTTAGATGAACTGACTGTTTTGAATGATAATATTGTACAACACAAGAACTTTCTTAGACATAAAAAGAAATACGATGAAGTATTCTTTGAAGTAGATCAACATTGTCAGAAAGTTATTGATAGAAAAATTAAAAAGTTAGACAGAGATCTTTTAGAATATAGAGAAGGGAGAGCTTATCCTTTAGGGTTTAAACAAAATCAAGTTGCAGGAACTAGTGAAGTTGAATACGAGAAAAGAAATGAAGGTCAGAATGTTAGAAATGTACAAAACTCTGAACCTTTAAGAAGGAGTGAAAGAATAGCACAAAAAGAGAATAACAATTCTCCACAGGGTTTTTATTTTCCCCAGGGCAGACCAATGGGGAGGAATATGAATGCCCCATACCAGCAAGCATGGGGGAGGGCACGCAACTAGGTATTGACATTAACAGTGATGCTTTTTTGAATTTTACCCACAATACTAATTGCACTATAGTTTCATCAAACAATTTCAACATCTATAATTACACTGACTTGGAAATTACTTCGGTACATTTTGAATTATTCACTAAAGGACTGAACTATGTACCAGCTAGACCTGCTTATATTCCTAAATTATTGATTGAACTAAAATTGTTAGTTAGGAACCTTAACCTTTCTCTCTTTTTTAAAGGACAGCATACTGTAAGCAATAGTATTGCCAGGTCTAGTCTCTTCAACCCACCCCTACATCCGAGTTTAAAAATTTTCGAAGAACTCATTGAAAATGCATTGAGAGTTAATCTATCAAATAGGCAGGACCCCCCACCCAACTTTAACATCAATTTGGTAGAAGCTATGAACTTGTTAAAAGAACAAAAAATTAGGGTCATGAAACCGGACAAAGGGGGTGGGATGGTTCTCATGACGGCCCTGGACTATGATATGGCAATGCATGACATCTTACAGGATTCTAACACTTATGAACAGGTCTCTGTCAATGAACTTAATGTCGCCCAAGCTAATATCAAATATATTCTGAAAGATCATTTGCTTCAGGGGGTATTTAATGAAGAACTATTTAACTACTTGAATGTACCACATCCTAAAACTCCGATATTATTTGGCATACCTAAGGTCCATAAAGGAACTATCCCTTTGAAATTTAGGCCAATTGTTGCTGGAGCTAACAGCATCACGGAACCTTTAGGCAAATTTGTTGAATACAAAATTAAATCAGTAGTTTCTAAGCTCCCTTATGTGTGCAAAGACTCTTGGGAATTCTTGGTTAGTATTCCACTTAATATTTGTAACAAGGATGTCTTGATGATCACTATAGATGTTATAGAACTTTTTCCAAGCATACCTCATGACATGGGAATAGATTGGTTCTCTGACATCTTAACAAATTTAAGTGGTTTAAGCAACAATCAGATTAATTTACTGACAGAATTCATGGAAATAATTCTCAACAACAACTATATATTCTATAATGGAGAATATTTCAGGCAAAGAAGGGGGGTAGCCATGGGCTCCCCTTGTGCCTCATCCTATGCTAACATTGTTTTACACAAATGGGAGCAAACTTATATACACTCATCTAAATGGAAACAGTACATTCTTTTTTACAAGCGATATTTGGACGACATATGTTTATTGTGGCAGGGACCTAAAGAATGCTTTTTGGAGTTTTTTGAATACATTAATACAACAACTAACTTTCTGTCATTTACTTATGAGCTCAGTACCAACTCACTCCATTATTTAGACATCCTACTTACTAAGGATAGCAAAGGAGAACATTTTGAATCAACTATCTATAGGAAACCTTTATACTCCAATACATTTTTACATTTTGAGAGCTCTCACCCCTTTTACACTAAAAAGGGAATTATAAGGAGTCAGTTGATTCGAGCATCGAGAATTTGCAGCACCTTGGAAGCCTTTCTGAAAGAGGCTGCAACTTTAACTAGTATGCTTATAGAAAGAGGTTACCCCCCTCAGTTAATTAACACTATTACAGAAGAGATATTAGAAAAAAGAGATTCCAAGTTCCCACCCTTGCTCAGTAAAGGTCTTTTGTGTTTTAGTAATAACAGTACAGTTAATAATGATGCACAGAAAAGTTTCAGCTATACGTATACTCAAGATGCAGCATTTATTGAAAATACCCTACAAGCCTTTTGGCCTATGCTTACATCACAAGAAGACATTAAAAATTACATACCAAGTACATTAACCTTCATTAGAAAACGTGATATTAATTTTAAAGGAATGCTAGAACAGAATTCCAGCACAAAGAATATTAACAGCACCATGGCTTCCCATAGGAAGAATGGGACCTTTAAATGTGGTGCTTGCAGACAATGCAAGTATTTATTAAATGCTGAAAAAATTTTTATTCCAGCTAGGAATTGCACCTTGAGAGCACTGGGGCACCACAATTGTAATACAACGGGTATAGTCTATCTAGGTACATGTACATTTTGCCATGGTTTTTATGTCGGGAAAACCACTAGAACACTTAAAAAATGAATATACGAACACATATATGAAATTGAGAGAAAGAAGAACACTAATGCTTTCTTCAAACACTCTCTCACATGTGACAACATGAGTTTAAAATTCTTTGTTTTAGAACAAGTTACCAGTGACCCCAGGGGAGGTGACTGGGAAACTTATTTGGAAACTAGAGAGTTAACCTGGCAAATTAAACTAGATGCTTCAAGGAAGCCAGGTATGAATGAGAGCATTAGCATTAATAGCATATTGAAAATGAGAAGAAATAAATTATGAATTATTTTTAGTTGTTCATGTGATGTTTATATTTATAAATCCTTAGGAGCATCTGAGCACATTTATATTTAATTTTTAAGAAAAATACACAATATCAACTTGCTCACACAAAGATCTACTATTTGCACTAGAAATATTTTAATATAAATAAACTAATCTTGTAACAAATTGTTAGTGTAACATAAATTATAAATATTTATGTCACTTATCTTTTTTAACAACCATATGCATACATTTTACAGTTAAAAAACTTTTTTAGATATGTTATTGTTATTATTATTATTATTATTATTATTATTATTATTATTATTATTATTATTTTTATTGATGTGTTTTTAACAGATGGATACCTAAGTATCATACAAATTTATTTATTTAAGAACAATTAGTACAACAGGTTAACCACAATGAAATTAGAAAAGACTAATTTTAACTAACATTTGTAACTTGATTTTGTTGTGATTTAACACTTACTGACATTACATTTGCCCAAGTGAAGCAGAACGCTAATAGAATTTTGGCACTACTGCACTTTAAGAGTTGATTGTTTCATTTTAATTGCCAAATTAATGGTTTAATTGGCCGATCAACTAGTGTATAAATACAGTGTGGCCATAATTGCATTTCAACCTTGAAAAAGCCTGGAATTGTCCAGGCGAAAGCGCTTGGTGTTCGTGTTTGTTAATTAAAGCTTTTGTGGTGGAATTACCTGGTCTACTATTCCTTATTTCCGAAGGAAGGACTTTGTACTTTTCAGCTGGCATTTTTTGTATTGTATGGTTCGTGACTCAACTACCTTTGAAAACTGGTCTACAGACATTCACTGCTGAACATTTTAAGGTTTCAACTAACTTTGCGTTGACTTGGGTCTAGGCTTGGTGAGTTGTTCCCGTTCCTGTTTTGTTTGTATCCAAAGGCGTTGGCTGTCCGCAAACAAAGAAGCACCCTATACACGTGATGGTAGAAGTATCCTGCGCACATAGCTCATGTGAATAAACAATAGACCATGGCATATGTACAGACAATAGACCACAAACACCATACAGCTCAAACATCCAACAATATAGGAATATATTGGCAGATATGTCCGGACCACTGGTGTGTGCATGCCTGGCCATCCTGTGTTTCAGTGTGTGAGTATGCCCAGTATGACTGTTGCGCATGTTGTAGACTGACAATACCCTCGTGTGTGTGAGCATGCAAAGTATGGTCAACTGTATTGCATGTGTCACATGTCCAGATAGTACTGTGTTGCTGACCCCTCCATTCTACACAGACAGGTGACATGCTGTGTCAGCAGGGTAGCTAATGGTCATGTGGCATTGACAGTTGCTACATGTCTGTATAGCGTGGGGGGACATGCAACAACAGTCCTACACAGCACCGTGGGTGGTGCACATGACTCTCACATGTGTAGGTGTGACAGGGGCACATCCAACAGTTGTACATATCTGCCGCTACTGTACTGGTCTGACGAGTACTCTATGTCAGAGTGTGAACCTACCTAAATTGCTGGATGGAGGGATACCAGGGTACGTTAGTTCCCAGCATTAATTACCAGCACAGTGGCATTGGATGTCCTATTACACATCCTACATCAAACAGCCTGGCCTGCTGTCATCTGTGTGTGTCATACAGGGTTGGGGTCAGTCATTGGGCATATCCACAGGCCATCGTATATCATTTGTCTGTATTGGTCCACATCTGACAAAGAAAGTATTCTAGATTGGATTCTTGTTAACAAACCTCAACTAAAATATCAGGCCGGCACCCTACCTGATGACATTAGTGACCACAATCTAACCTACATCATAAGACAAAAGAATGCCTCTACCAATTCTCCAATCTATAGGACCTTACGTGATCTCAAATGTTTCAACCCTATCCAATTTAAAACTGAACTAAATGCCTGTAACTGGAACCCGCTAAAAACACTTCCTCTTGAAGAAGCTGTTCAATACTTTAACACCACATTCTTAACAATCCTAGATAATCTTGCACCAAAATGTTCTATCAGAGTTAAATCTAAACCTGCCCCCTGGCTATATAAAGATACAAGACAAAAAATGTTACTCAGAAACAAATCTTGGATAAAATGGCGAACTAGCAAATCTCCCATAGATCAACAGACATTCAGACACTTAAGAAACAGTACCAAAAAAGCTATCCTCTCTGACAAAAGGAATTATTATAGTAATCTCCAGCAAGTGAATCACAATAATCCTCAAAAATTCTGGTCAACCCTAAACAGACTTCTTCACCCTGGACAGATTACCACTCCTTCCCCTTCCGGGTCTGAAAAGAATTCCTCCCTTGATACTGCCAATACTTTCAACTCATTCTTTATTGATACTATTAATTCCTTGGCCTCTCACCTCTCCATTGACAACACTAGCATCCCTGACCTTGCATCTTCTAAACTACCAACCTTTAGGTTACAGCCCATCTCCACCACCTACCACCTTTATACAGAAATATATCCACAAACTTAAACCATGCACCCCCTCGGCTGACCAGCTTCCATCGGAATTCCTTCAAAAAGCAGCCTCTGAAATAGCCTATCCCATATCCATTCTTATTAATAGAACTATTAATGAAGGAACCATACCTGACATCTGGAAAATCTCTCACATCATACCCTTACATAAAGGAGGTAACTCCTATGAATATTCTAATTACAGGCCCATAGCTCTCCTGTCGCCATTTGCAAAAATCATGGAAAAATGTGTTCACTATCAGTTAATGAACCACTTAATAAAAAACAACATTCTTACTAACTGTCAACATGGCTTTAGGCCTTTTCATAGTACTACCACCGCTCTCCTCTCCTTTACAGACTTTATTAACAAGAATCGCAATAATAACATCCTGTCTTCAGCTCTCTTTATTGACCTGTCTAAAGCCTTTGACATGGTTAACCACCCTCTCCTCTTAAAAATTCTCGAATCTCTTTCCTTAGAATCTAAGGCCATCCACTGGTTTAGTTCCTATCTCACTAACAGGAAACAGGCTGTCCTCTGGGATAACAAACTCTCGTCTCTTCTCCCAATTTCACTTGGTGTCCCCCAAGGCTCTATTCTTGGACCTCTTCTATTCTCCCTCTTTATAAATGGCTTACAAGTAGCTATTCCCCAAGCTACATGCATACAATACGCTGACGACTCCACACTAATTTGTTCTGCAAAATCCATTTCTGAACTCCAAACAATTACTCAAACTGTATTTTCCAAAGTTGAAACATGGTTCTTAAAACGTTGCCTACTTCTAAACGCAAAAAAAACTAAACTCCTACTCTTTAAGCCTACTACTAGATCCCCCACATTAGACTTCACTATCTCATCTAATAATGGAACCCTTATATCACCCGACTCTACGACTAAGCTGCTAGGTGTCATGATTGACAACAATCTTTCCTTTGACTGTCACATCAACAATACCATTAAATCTGTAAACAGGAAACTTGGCTCTCTCTATAGAATTAAAACTTTCTTAACCCCTACAGCCAAAGCTACTCTTGCCCACTCTCATCTTATTTTCACTCTTCTCTATGCCTCAACAATCTATACTAACCTTAAGAAAAACAATCTCTCTAAACTGTCTACCACTTACAATAATATAGCTAGATTTGTTACTGGTAAGCAATTCAGAACTCACCACTGTCAGAACCTGCAGCAACTTAACTGGCTTGAACTGACAAACATGTTGCTTCTTTCCCAACTTACCTTTGTCCAAAGAGCTTTCTACCAACCTAATAACACACCTGTACTTTCTAACCTCTTTACCCCTTACTCTAATCTGAATTCACTTCGCTCTTCAAGCAAACTGCTAGTAACCCTAACCAAATCTAATAACCTAGCTGGTGATTCCCTTTTCTCTAATACCATTGGTAAACACTGGAATCAACTTCCTACTGAACTTACTTCCATTGCATCTCCTGTTCTGTTTAAACAAAAACTCAGAATCTACCTTAAAAGCCACTGGATATGTCCCTGCTCTAATCCTGATTAAAACTCTAACTTCCTTAGTTATCTCTCTCTTCTCTCTCCCTCTCTTTTTATGCCTTCTTCTTACTCCTATAGCATACTTTCTCCACTGCATATGGACTTCCCCCATATATCCTTCCTCCATATGGTTATGTCTTTTTTCCAGATAGTCTATAACTTTAATAAATCTGCTCACTCTTTCTATTATTGATTCTCTTTTCCTTTGCTTTACACTTTCTCTTTTTGTTTTAAAATGTTAAATAATGTTTAATATGTTGTCCATTACTTTGTATAGGACGTTGAAGTCCTATGTTTTAATAATGTACATTGTCTACGTCACACCAGATTTTACTGTTATTTTTGCTTATTTTGTATCTCTTTTGTCTATATGTGGAGCTTTTCTCCCCGGGCCTCTGCTGAAAATGGAAATATATCCAGTTAGACTAGCCCGGTTAACAAATGTAAAATAAAAATAAATAAAAATAAATAAATCTGTCCAGCTGCATGGACCGTGTGTGGGCTGTACGGACACACATGATGGTCAGCCCCAGTGGCAGCTGGTGACTTCAAATCACAGGGGGGCTGCAGGACACAGCTGAATGGGTGGGGTCAAGGGGAGAGGGTGTGGCCAACCAGAAAGGGGAGGAGCTATGCACAAAACCACAAAAAACTAACTTTAATTAAATACGCTGCCCTGGGTGGCAAACCATCATTATGAAAGTCCAATCAAGACAAAAATAAGTGTAGAAGAATAAAAATATTTCAATGCATTGGCTGCATGACAGCTTACTTAATATCTAGATGGAAACAAAAGGTTGTGAGGCATGAAAAAATAAATTACTTTTTAAATACATTACTGGAATGCCAGTCAAAATCAAGTATAAGAAAAACCAGAAGCACTCAACACAAACCACTTCTCCTTGCACTGCAGTTCTAATTATAATATATTCAGCTTTATTAAAGTACCAAGTAACATGCTGAAAGTAGAAATCTATGTGATGCCCCCACTTGTAAAATGTTTCTTATCCAAAAAGACCTGCTGCCTGACAACTTGTTTCATGGGGAAAACATGATAAAAGTAAAAAATGAAAAGCAAACAAGAAACAAGCTCAAGATACATTGCTTAAAGGATTACTGCACAGGTTATGGACCACACATGATTGGCATTCTGTTTAGTTTACGGCTAAAGTCTGTAGAGATGACTGGAAGTCTCCAACAAGTGTAATGAGCTTTTAAAATAATGGAATCCTGTCCTTTAATACCCAATGCTTATACATTATCTAGTCAAGTATTCTCTGCATGGCAACAACAGAAAGGCTTTCAATGTTGGCAATTCTTTAACAGTATGCTTATTAAAGCTTACTTGCATCTTACAATCTCAGACAAGCTTACCTTATGGTCATTAAAGCATTGCTACTTAAACACAGAGCAACAGGCACTTTGAGTAATAAGCATAAATCTGAGTGATAAGCATAAATCAACAGTACAAAAATATGACAGAAACCAGACCATTCTGCAAAATCAAGGACAGATGAAAGCCACTGTAGTACTTATGCAGTGTGTCCTCCCCATCCAAGGTAGATACAACTACTCCTTGCCTTGCTTGGACACATCCAGAGTCACTACATGGGGAGTGGGGTGCAACAAGCATGTCACAATTTGAAATCTCTCTGGCTGACTGTGATGGCCCTGACACATTTGTCATACCTCTCAATCTCAAGAGCAAGAAATCTGGACAAAGCCATACACAGAAGTGGGACAAAGGCCCAAAAATAAGGACAATTTTTAAATATTGCTCTAATAAACTTAGAAAGATAATAGAATAGGTCTTGCATTAGTATGAATTTTCTGAAGGGTATAAAATCTGAAACTCAAATGTCTGTCATTTTCTAACTTCAGTCTTTAGTGATTTGTCACTAACTTGCCAAAAAACACAACTTTATGAAAAATGGACCAAATATGTGATGCAAAAATATAAAATAGACACACAATGCAGCTGCTACCTGTCAAATAAGGGACAGTTTAATATTAGTACTGCTACCTTGAGCAGCTGACAAAATAAAATAATCTACATGCATTTCAAGTAATCTATAACTTTGATTATTACAGTTATTTCTTAATTGTAAACCCTCCATGTTTTCTTCCAAAATTGCTATTTTGCAGAGGGATTATTAGGGGGAAGAGCAACATTCTGAGCCAAAAATTGGGGACAGTTGAGAGGTTGGCTATGCCTAATTCTATAAGGCAATTTATTTGCATGTACCTCTCAACCTGTTGATGCAGTAAATCTGAACAAGGCCAAATATATTGGGGGCACATATAAACAGTACTAAAAATTGCTCTTGTATAAATTGAGACAGTTGATAGAACAGCCCTTACTTTAACATGCATTTTTCTGAAGGTTATGAAGTCTGAAACTTATTATTTAGTGACTTAATTCCTAAATGATTTGCCAGAAAACTGCAAATTTTATGAAGAACAAACCAAAAATAAGAAGCAAAAATCTATTCATTCTTTGAAAATCTGGACAGTTGGGAGGTATAGTTCAGCTGGGCCTGTCTAAGTTTGCTGCCCTTCCCCCCTGACAAAATAATGGTTGAATGGAGCCTCTGCAGCCATTCCAATGAACCATTACTTGGCTATTTCACTCCATCTACCATAAACACTAATGTGCATACTGCTTTACTTCTACGATGAGTTGGGCTTCATTTGAAAGTTTTATTTTGTATTTTACAGCACAAACACTAAGTCATCTGTTAAACAAAGCAATGCAGTCTCACAATGAAAACTTAGCATTAAAACTTCTCTGCCCTTGAAACTCACATTCATTGAAACAGCATTGAAACCCACATTCAAACAAAATACATTTTGCCAGTGGCAGATAAAGATTAATTTTGGGCTGTTTTCAAATCATAGGCCCTTGCATATGAAACATACATGTGCTCTTTGATACATCTTCCTCATTGTACTAAAATTATATTCCTTGTACAATACAGTACACTTGTTAGAGGGTGTTTTAAATTTGTTTTGAACATTTTTCCAGTAAGCAATGAAACAAACCATATGCACCCATAATGGTAAAAATGCCCAGTTGAGAACATTTATCATAAAAAAGTCTACTCAGACTTCCACAGTCCACCATTATTAGTAAATATACACAATTCTACAGTCTACCATTATTAGTAAATATGCACAATTCCACAGTCCACCATTATTAGTAAATATGCACAATTCTACAGTCCACCATTATCAGTAAATATGCACAATTCTACAGTCCATTATCAGTAAATATGCACAATCTCTGAAGTAAGACATCTAAATAATTCCACATTAAAGAAATCTGTAACTAATGAAGCGGTTGCTGCTAGCAATCACCTTTATATTTCATGGTTTCATCGAAAAATAAAGTGTCTGTTGCCCCTCAGGAATAAATTGCCTATATTACATTAAAAAATGATAAGCTAGTAATAATATTACAAGAGGAAATGGATGGCAAACTGATAACAGACTCATAGTTAGTATCTTCACCAAGGAGAACATTCTTAGTACAGCAGCATCCACCCCTTGTGGGAGTAGAACCCACAGCCTTCTGCATGAAAAGCAAGTACACAACCTGTTGTGCTATAGTACTAACTAGGCAAAGCACTAAACTTCTATTCCCCTGCAGCTCTCAGCTCCTTGCAAAATCTACTCAATACTCAACTGCATCTCAACTTCGCAGCTCAAGAAAACTGGAAAAAGCCAAAATGTATTGGGGGGGGGGTCAAAAGCCCAAAAACCAGGGACACATTAAACATTGCTTGTATAATCTTGGAAAGTTGCTAAAATAAAATGTTGTGTTGCCACCATACATTTTACTGCCAAGGTCCCTGAGCAAAAAACAGTCAGAGTAACATACCACTACGCCACATCAGCTGCTTTGTAAAAGAGAGGAAGACTGAAACTTAAATGGCTATCATTTAGTGAATTCAGTTCTCACCATAGCTGTCAACCTCTTAGTACAAAACACCTGGCCAAACCCAGTAATGAGGGAATACAGCCCTCAAACATATTCAGTGAATTCAGTTCTTGCCATAGCTGTCAACCTTAGCACAAAAACCTGGACAAAGCCAATAATGGGGGAATACAGTCCCAAAAATGGCACAAATTTAAAATATTCATCTTATAAACTTAGAAAATTGCTAGAAAAAAAGGTTGTGCTACTATGTATTCTGAAGAACATGAAGTTTGAAATTCAAATGCCGGTCAATTTTACTGCTGACAGAACAAAAACAATTTTCAGCAGAGACGCAGGGATTAATACTGCAGACACGTCTTTGTAAAATGACAAGGCACCAGAGCAAATCCACACAAACACAGGGAGGAGATGCAGACTCCATACAGAAGCCACCCCAACCAAGAATCAAACCAGAAAACCTACAGCTGTGAGGCAACAATACTACCACTGCACCATCAAATATGCAAGGAATTAAACATTCAGAAACCTGAAGTCTGAAATTCAAATGCCTGTCAATTTTACTGCGGACAGAACAAAAACAATTTTCAGCAGAGACACAGGGATTAATACTGCAGACACGTCTTTGTAAAATGGCAGGGCACCAGAGCAAATCCACACAAACACAGGCAGGAGATGCAGACTCCACACAGAAGCCACCCCAACCAAGAATCAAACCAGAAAACCTATAGCTGTGAGGCAACAATACTACCACTGCACCATCACATATGCAAGGAATTAAGCATTCAGAAACCTGAAGTCTGAAATTCAAATGCCTGTCAATTTTACTGCGGACAGAACAAAAACAATTTTCAGCAGAGACGCAGGGATTAATACTGCAGACACGTCTTTGTAAAATGGCAGGGCACGAGAACAAATCCACACAAACACAGGAAGGAGATGCAGACTCCACACAGAAGCCACCCCAACCAAGAATCAAACCAGAAAACCTATAGCTGTGAGGCAACAATACTACCACTGCACCATCAAATATGCAAGGAATTAAACATTCAGAAACCTGAAGTCTGAAATTCAAATGCCTGCCAATTTTACTGCAGACAGAACAAAAACAATTTTCAGCAGAGACGCAGGGATTAATACTGCAGACACGTCTTTGTAAAATGGCAAGGCACCAGAGCAAATCCACACAAACACAGGGAGGAGATGCAGACTCACAAGCCACCCCAACCAAGAATCAAACCAGAAAACCTATAGCTGTGAGGTAACAATACTACCACTGCACCATCAAATATGCAAGGAATTAAACATTCAGAAACCTGAAGTCTGAAATTCAAATGCCTGTCAATTTTATTTAACATTTGTTAATCAGGACAGTCTGACTTGGAACAAAAAAACAATTTTCAGCAGAGGCCCAGGAAGAAATAATGCTGACATGTCTTTGTAACATGGGAGGACACAAAAGCAAACCCACACAAACACAGGGAGAAGATACGGACCCCACAAAGAAGGAACCCCAGCCAAGAATCAAACCTGAGAACCTGCAGCTGTGAGGCAACAATGCTACCAGTGCAACATCAAATAAAAGCAAACCCACACAAACACAGGGAGAAGATAACAGACCCCACAAAGAAGGAACCCCAGCCAAGAATCAAACCTGAGAACCTGCAGCTGTGAGGCAACAATGCTACTACTACACCATCAAATATCAAGCATTGCAACATTTACAAACCACAGATATTATGAGGAACAGATCAGATCAAATATGAGGCAAAAATCTGCAATTTTTTTACAAATGCTGGTGGGTAGGGAACTCAAGTCTTTAACACCTGCATACAGGGTACAGGGTTCAAGCCTGCGGTATTCCCTACCACACCACCATGAGCACCTGGGGCATACACACACACACACACTAGAAGCAGCAAGTACCATACACACACAAAGTAAGTAAAAAGCATACATTGTAAATGTAAAAGGCACCATACACTTACCTGTCCATTCTCCATAATATCCAGCTAATGTACATCCTGCCCATGCAATACTCTGAAGACCCGCGAGATCCCTGAAATCAAACCTCCCGACGAGACTGTTGCAGTCCGGCCTCGATACATCCTCCCAGCGGGTCTGTGCACTTTAAAAGTGCACAGATGTCTCTATGGGGACAGCCTGGAGCATGCGCATAGACATGCAGTAGTCAGGACTACTGCGCATGCGCGAAGTCCGTGAAAATTTAAAAAACTTTTTGTTTATTTTTTTTTGTTCTGAGGGGGCTGCAGTCCGGCAGTCCAATAGCACGGGCCGCCCCTGGTCAGCCCATAATCTGCAGTGGGTAGGACACCCTGTGTACTACAGACTACCATTGTGACCCCCATATGTGCTACAGAGGTCATGGTGCCACTATGGATCTGTACTGTCTGCTGCCCTAACATCTGTCCACCACAGTCACTTGTATGCTCACATATATACCAGAGCAATGGGTAAGTACACAATCTAACACAACCGCCATTTGTTAGGTCAATAGACATACCCTGGTTGTGTTACGGACTTGAGGACTGTGCTGGAGTGCTGCCTATGTTGGATGCACACAGTGCACCTCCCATGCATGGCCAAGCACAGGTACTGTCATGTTTGTCATCCATTGTACTGTGTGCAGGTCAGAGAGGGGAAATCCGTGGGTACCTACTGTGTCAGTGCATATGCCTTGTGTTGCCTCTTTGCCAAGGGCAGGTCATACTGTGCACGGGCTGTCACCGACTGTGCCCTACTCAGATAGTTCCTTCACCAAGTCACACTGTGCCTGTACAGGCCTTGGCAGTGGTGTTGGGCTATGTGGTCCTGCCCCATGCTGTTCCTGCTGCAACTGTTACTGCAGGATAACATTGTGTAGCATAGCAAATAACACAACAACATGTATGCATGTAGCTTGTGAATACTGCAGAGCCCCAACAGATGTATCCGGATACCAGAACTGTGAACCGAGCATCCCAAACACATGCACATGTATATGTCTTGCCTGTGCATCCACCTCAGTATGGTGTGAGTGTTCAGGTGTGTGTGCATTGCTGATGGGTGTTATAAGCCACTACACCAGTGTTTACCTAGCATACCCCACTAGGAGACTGTAAGGGATGTCCACATAGGCACTGGTGTGCTACAGCTGTGTCAGACGCCATATATCGGATACATCACAGCTTCCAGGGCAGACAGCACACACATTCAATCTTATGCCCTGGCCATCACATAGGGCCTAGCTGTTGGAGGGTATGCCCCTGCACTGACTGTAGGCCCTACCCTGCTCCCCAGGTGGTGCTACGTGTGCAGGTTATAGCACCCAGTACCCAGGGGTACTCATCCATGTGGCTGAACAGATGCATATTGCTGGTCCACTAATCACGTATGTGGAGGACCTGTATGTGCTCACTAGCATGTGTTGACATGGCATCTGTGAACTGGTGCAATACTCTGGATACAGATGCCTGTGAGATACCCATGATATCCCCAGTTGTGCTGTGTGAGGTACCTGTGGCTAGTACAACTAGGACAACGCATCCCATGGTGTCCACTGTGATGCTTTCCCCTTGGCCTGTGTGATGTGTTAGGCACAGGTCAACAAGCTGCTGTAGGAAGTCTCTGTCCACTCCATAGTGCTCCAACATCCCCAGCCCATGTAGACCCTGCTAACTCACCCTCGGTCTATAAAGTCTTATGTCACCCCAGTAAGGGTTGTTCGGCAGCATACACATCCGCACTGCACCAGCCCCCTGCACATGTTGGTATATGTTGCCTGCTGCAGTCCGTGTCATTTGGTTGGACTGTGTCGAGAAATGTCCCTGCAGGTATACACCGGTGGTGTAGAGTGTGGATTAAACATGTGCGTATGCTGTTTGCTCGCATTAATGTACTGTTCATGTGCGGGCTGGTCATGTCATCAGCTGATTGTGCTGATCAACACCTGTTTGTGCAGCCTGGACAGTCTGACTACCCCACAACTGCTGTCATCCCTCCCAATATCACCAGGCAGGTATAGACACACCCCTAGCTTAGGTTTGCTAGGGCAGGAGCAGTCCTGAGGCACAGTTCTGCAATGTACGCACAGTATGCCTGACCCCCCCCCTCCCATGCTGTCAACTATATGCAAGACCTGCACCTGGATGACTACACACATAACTCCAGGGACCAGCAGCACACCCTGGTGATAAATGTGGTACACCATAGTCAACCTCATCTGCATAATATAGTCTTCCAATGAACAGTTATATGACCCATACCGAACCTCCAACATATTAACCACTGCTCAGTGTCGCTCAGATCCAAACACAACTGGCAACAGGTGCCCTACCATCACCATATTCAATGTCCCATGGTCTTCCCAGCAACAAAATAACCAGTGTCTACACGACTACAACCCATGGCCCTGCACACTACAGACAATTTGCATTAACACCACACCATGGAAGATATACATAGATCCCAGGTTATCACATACAGATCATCCGGCAGAAATAGTCAATAGTGCTGAAGTCTCCAGACATAGGCTCACATCTATGTCCACATCTACATCTACATATATCACATATATTATTTGTAGACATATATACATGGACATATATATATCTATATCTATATCTATATATATATATATATATATATATATATATATATATATATATATATACACACATATACATGTACACACATGTAGATATGGCATTTATATCACAACAGTGAACAACATGACAGCAGTGCATTAGACAGGAATGGAAAGGAAACAACATGTGCCACCTCTATCATGTAGTGCTGTTAATATCAAGGTATGTGTGTTATGTTGCGTCACATGGGTCAGACCGTAGCAAATGTAAGAGTAGGGCTGCTGACAGTTACTCACCAGACCTACTGGTGACTGTATGTGTTGACAATCCAGTGTCTTGGCAGAATATGCAGGATGTGGACATTAAATAGGTCAGCAACAAAACAAACTGGACACATCCTGCAGCTAGCCACCCACAGATACCAATATATATGGTATAAATGCCAAACACACACCTGCCATGCCCTTGAATCGAGCATCTACCTGTCTAGTCTACCACACTACAGCATTATGCAGTAACTGAATGTGCTACCGAGTTCTGGCATTACCGCACTCCCACAGGCATACTTCTAGGCAGATGACATCATCCGCAAAGGTAAAGACGCCGATAGGGAATGTATGTGGTGTGAGCCATCTAAAAGCATTACTCTGTCCCCAGGCTGCTGGAAACAAACACACACAGGCACACATCTGGCAGGGCTGGGAGTCGAACATACACCTAACTACTTTATCACACTACAGCATTACGCATTTACAGAACGCGCTACCGAGATTACTGAACACAGCACTCTCAGAGGCATACTTCTAGGTGGGTGACATCATCCGCAAAGGCAAAGACACCAATAGGGATGTATGTGGTGTGAGCCGTTTAAAAGCATTACTCTGTCCCCAGGCAGATGGAAACACACACACACACACACACACACACACACACACACACACACACACACACACACACACACACACACACACACACACCTAACTACCTTATCACACTACAGCATTATGAAGTTACAGAATGCACTACTTAGAATACTGAACACAGCACTCCCAGAGGCATACTTCTAGGTGGGTGACATCATCCGCAAAGGCAAAGACACCGATAGGGAATGTATGTGGTGTGAGCCATCTAAAAGCAATAATCAGTCCCCAGGCATTACGCAGTTACAGAACGCGCTACCATGATTACTGAACACAGCACTCCCAGAGGCATACTTCTAGGTGGGTGACATCATCCGCAAAGGCAAAGACACCAATAGGGAATGTATGTGGTGTGAGCTGTCTAAAAGCAATACTCTGTCCCCAGGCAGCTGGAAACACACACATGCACACACACACACACACACACACACACACACACACACACACACACACTCTTGGCAGGGTTGGGAGTCGAACATACACCTAACTACCTTATCACACTACAGCATTAGGCAGTTACAGAATGTGCTACTGAGATTACTGAGCACAGCGCTCCCAGAGGCATACTTCTAGGTGCATGACATCATCCGCCAAGGCAAGGATGCCGATAGAGAATGTATAGAGAGTGAGCAGTCTGAAAGCATATGACTGTCCCAAGGTAGACATAGACAAACACATGGCAGTGGTGTGATCGGGGCAACTGAATATCTACAGAGCACTACAACACTAGATACGGGACGTGCCACAGACAGTACACCCTTCAAGACAGTCAACCAGTGTGTTCAATGTAGGCATATATCATGACATTGAAAATGGACATCTGTTGCCTGGATGACCACCATCGCTATACAGGATGTCAATGGCCATGCCCATACACAGAGGCACATCAAAGTGTCACTGGGCATGGCCACATGCTTAGTATCACACGTCCGTTTGGAATGTACTGTGTGTCCATCTACACAACAGCGTACCGGGCATGCTCACACACTTAGCAGTTGCAAAGTGTCGTCTTGCATGCACACGGATTCTAAACATGGAAGGGCACAGGTTGGAATGTACTGTGTGTCCATCTACACAATGGCATACTGGGCATGCTCACACCCTTAGCAGTTGCAAAGTGCCGTCTTGCATGTACACAGATTCTAAACACGGAAGGGCACAGTATGGTGTTACTGTCCCCAAGTACATGAAAGCCACTCACATGTACTGACCAGTACACACTCAGGAGCCATCACAGATGTCTCCGGTGCAGATCACAGTGGTACACACCGCAGTCTACAATGTAGCCCTCAGACATCACCATGTCGTTGGACCAGCAATACACCACCATACATTACCACAACACTGTGTGACTCATGACAAGTGGACTGTACCTAGGTCTACAGCAACTGTGCAGACTACACATGTACCAACAGGGTTCCATCATGCGTTATGCATTGCAATGATACCACTGTAATAACCAGGTCGGCTCTACACATACCAGGGGCCCTGGGTCTTACACA
>NC_056741.1:190501501-190519667 GCF_019279795.1 Protopterus annectens | reverse complement strand
TGAATAATCATGTCTATTAAAAGACATATAGTTATTCATAATAGACCTGTGTCCACTGAAATGGAGTTACTATGATTACTAAGACACATTTGACTTAGCTGACCATCACTTCCCTTGTCATTGAAATCATGTCCATGGTTTCCCTGTTTGTCTGAATCTATCACATGACAACAGGTATGTGGACTCCTCAAAACTGCTACTATTTACCTTTTGTGGTGATAGCCTCAAGGAACTATCTGTTCCCTTGATAATAACTTTTCAGCATGTAAGGTGTCCTATTCATGTCTAATATAATTATATAACTTGCGTTCTCCTAATGATATATTACCCGTTTTGCCTTTTCCCTCTGCAGCTTACTTGAGCCAGCATTTACATTGGCATGTTAAGAAAGCTATTTGATGTATACCTACCTTTACTCCATTATGTAAGGTAAATTATCTTTGTGATTCTGCTTCCCTGACTCATATAAGAACCTTGTTATTCTGAATTTCCCACATACATGTATTCTCATTTATCTATATGAATATTTGTGAATGTTTTGCTACAGTGTACAATGCACTGCATTTTGCCAGCATCCTGATTCTGAATCATTTTGAATCTGTGTTACAGTTGCTCATATACACACCGGGAACCAGATTTGTAAAGTATGCAAGTCCATTCTGAAATTCAACTGATACAAAAGAATTGCTCAGCATGTAACTGTGCAGTTCCTTTCTGCAAACCTCCTGGTAAAGTTCATTAACACTGTGCAAGAGAAGTTAAAAAGTGTGCAAATTCTTTCTGAATCTTGCCTTCTTTGTTAAGCCTGCCTTCTCCTTCCATCTCCTGGCAGTGATGACGCTACATTGTTGACATTATGTCATTACAAGCAGGGGCATCTCTAGGTTCCGTTCCTCAAAATGGAATAATTACAGTCACAGCAAATAAAGACTAGAGCACATCATATCCATCAAAGGCTACTTCCTCCATAAGAAACGTGTTCACAGGAATTAGATCTCTACTCAGTTATTTTCCTTTTGTCACACCAAACCCGTCTCTCCCTGTAGCAGTTACTTGTGGCAAGTGCTGTTGTACAGCATTTGTCAGTTTATCTGTCATCAAAATCCCGACATCATTGTTACATCAGTGTTACGTATTATGGCCAGCTAACTCTAGTTACACAAGATCTCCACTGTGCAGTCTTTACATGCTGAATCTTAACCAATGTTCTACCAGGTATTGGAGTCTTCCCATCTAATATGTTTTCTTTTGAAGCTCACTCTGTTTGTTACACGCACACACACACACACGCACACACACACACACACACACACACACACACACACACACACACACACACACACACACACACACACAAACATGCTGTCAAACATGCACACACACACACACACTCACACACACACACACACACACACACACACACACACACACACACACACACACACACAATCACAGCTTGATACAGGAAGTACAGTTTTCATTGTTTATATACCCACTGCATGAATTACTTCATATTGTAGAACTTCCCTTTCTCATGAGTGTCACGCTTATCTACAAACTATTATTTTATTTAAATGTGCTCGGTGTAATATTTACAAACATCAGATATCTGACTTTTTCATTCTGCTTAATTGTGTATTTGTTATCCTTTCCTCATATATGAGATGCCCTCTCTAGTGTTAGTGGTGAGGATTGAGGCTCCTTAATCGCTGGGCCAGGGCACGGGTGTCACACTGCCATATATAGAGGGATATGTTTTCACTAAAACAGGCAGCATGACTTAGACCATATCCATAAGTGATCATGGAGGGAAGGTTTAGCCTCCAGAAGAGACATTTTTGTTTTTTTTTCTGTACATTAGGCTGAGAGCTTCTGTACCACCTCATAATGGCCAGTAATATATTCCTCACCTTGCCGTGCTATGCAGTGTGGAGATATGCAGAGTTTGCTTGAAACAATGTCACTATCTGACAGAAACACAAAGTGTAACAATGAGTTGCCCAAGGGCACTGGTCAGGATATATTTACTACAGCACATGTAACACATTCAGCACTTTATGGAAGAGCAGTAGAATATAGACAGTGCCTCTTGGACCAGTACTCATTTCAGTTCGTATGACCATCAGCTATGACAAATGACTGTCTTCATTCACCAGGTCTTGCACACTTTCCTTTCCACATGAAGAATTTTAATTTGACCTTTGCTCTGGGCATTGAGAAGACTGAGGCATCACATTGCAACATCTTAATGCTTTCAGTTTTTTTTCTACTTAAGTCCTTCCTTGCACATGCTTCAGCAACACCTCCTGGTGGGGCATGCAATAGACAGGCTGCATCGATCCACCACTCACTTCTTGCAAGGTGTTTAAATCCACATGCCACCCTGATCCCCATAAGAAAGCATCCTCCTGTCAGTACCTAAGATGTAGGTGTGGCTATTTGAACCACAGGTGCATGGTTTGTAATCAAGGATTTATCACTCTATGCCTCAATGCTAGCTATGCATGACAGAAAATATATTACTTGCTTAACATAGTAAGCAGATGTATTGTTGACAGAATAACTGACCATCTGTGCAAGTGCTTACTAGATAAGTGATGCATTAGAAAGAAAACAATTATTAAACAGACAAGTATTGCAATAGTAACTCAGTATTTCTACAAATTGTTGTACGCACACACACACACACACACACACACACACACACACACACACACACACACACACACATACAGAAATATGCATGCATACTTAATTATAGTGAGAGAACAGCAGTACTGCTTGATGTAGAGTGCTTAATTTTAAATGCAATTTCCCTTTTCCTCCTATTTCCCAAATATTTAGATGATGCCTTTTTTAAAAGATTAAGTATCCGGTAAGAGAGAAGGTAAGGTAAGGTAATTAAGTGTGTGCATCTATGTATATGTGTGTGCATGTGCGTGTATGTGTGTGTGCGATTTAAACTAGTGGTTCCATTCATTTCTGAATGAGAGAGAAGGTGTGTATGTACGTATGTATATGTATGTGAATGTAAGTAATTTAAACTAGCTGCTTTGTTTCTGTATGAGAAAGTGTGTGCATGTGCGTAATTGAAACTAACCATTCTGTTCGTATGCAAGAGTGTGTGTGTGTGTGTGTGTGTGTGTGTGTGTGTGTGTGTGTGTGTGTGTGTGTGTGTGTGCGTGTGTTTGCCTGCGTGCATGCTTGTGTGTGTTTTGTGTGTGTGTCTGTGTGTGTGTGTGTGTGTGTGTGTGTGTGTGTGTGTGTGTGTGTGTGTGTGTGTGTGTGTGTGTGTGTGATTTAAACTAGTGGTTCCGTCCATTTCTGAATGAGAGAAGGTGTGCATGTACGTATGTATATGTATGAAAGCTTTCATTATGTAATTTATACTAGCTGCTTTGTTTCTGTATGAGAAAGTGTGTGCGTGTGTAATTGAAACTAACCATTCTGTTCGTATGCGAGATAGTGTGTGTGTGTGTGTGTGTGTGTGTGTGTGTGTGTGTGTGTGTGTGTGTGTGTGTGTGTGTGTGTGTGTGTTGCTGTGCTGTTTGAGAGAAGACAGGTGTGTGTGTGTGGGGGTGTGTGTATGTTTTTAAAATACCTCTCAGCTGTCCAGATTTAGCCTCATAGATTTGATCTGTTTATCATAACATGTGTGGTTTTCTGGCAATTCACAGAGGATTGAAGTCACTAAATAATGACATATATGTGAGTTTGACTCCATATCCTTCATAAAATGCATGCTAATACAAATCTTGTTATTCTAGCAACTAAGTTAAAAAGAGCAGTATTTGAAATCTATCCATAGTTCGGGTTATTGCATCCTCATTATTTTAAGCTCCAGATTGCTTGCATTAAGAGGGTGAGAGGTATGCGTACCTAAACTGTTCCAATTTTTCCTCATATTTTTGGCCTATACCTCATAATGTTTGTGGTTTTCTGGCAATTCACAGAGAACTGAAGTCACTAATTTTTTTTTATAAATATATATATATATATATATATATATATATATATATATATATATATGTATATATATATATATATATATATGAGTTTGACATCATATCCTTCAGAAAATGCATGCTAACACAAATCATGTTATTCTACTAACTTTCTAAGTCTGTAAGAGAAATAATTAAAATCTGTCGATATTTTTGGGTCTTTGTCCCACTGTTATTTTAGGCTTTGTCCAGATTTCTTATGCTATGAGGTTAAGAGGTATGGAGGTATGGAATGGAATGGCCTAGTTCAGGAGAGGTAGGTTAGTCAATTAACTTGATTAGGCTTGACTATGAAACTTGGTTACAGGAGACAATAGCCTGAATCCTCTGCACTGTCTAACAGACTGTAGAAGGAATTTTGAGCTAGACTGCTAACAGAATTATGAGTTTGAGTTTCAGTACATTTTCAGGGAATTATGATATTCACGGGAAGAGAAGTTGACTGTTGCTCATGCCAAGTCTGTTTTCGATGTGTAACTAACTGTTTTGTTTAGCAAATGGTAGTCACTGTTTGTACTATAGAATTTGAAAGCAGTGTTAGTAGCATAATTCTCTTTGGTGCAGAAGGCTGTGGATTCCACTCCCACACCATGCAAATGAAGTTGCTGGTATTGCAGTGTCTTGTCAGTTGCTGATTATTTGGTGCATTTTAAGGGGGTTAGGGCTTCTGCACTTCTGAGTGTGCCCTCCTTTGCTTGAGATAGCTATTAACTATGAACTCATCAGTTTGTCAGTCATTCCCTAGTGCAATATTACCAGATTACCATTTTTTAATGTAACAACAGCAATTTAATTCTTAAAGGGCAGCAGGCACTGAATTTGGAGATGAAACACTGAAATGTAAAGTTGTTTGCCAGTAGCAACCTCGTCATTAGTTACAGTTCTCTTTAAGGTGGAATTACTCAGATGAGTTTTGCTTCAGCAGAGATTGTACTTACTGACTGATATTGGTGGATTGCAATGACAGAAGCTTGACTGGCCCTTTTATGGTTGACATTTTCTGAAATGGGTAGTTTGTCATTGGTTCATAGATTTTGTTTCATTGCTTACTGAAAGAATGTTCAAAACTACAAATTTAAAACACATTCTAACAAGTGGCACTGTGTTATACAAGGAATATAATTTAACACAATCAGGAAGGTGAATCAAAGAACACATGCATGTATGCATGGCCCTAAAAATATTGTGTAAGGAGCCTATGGTTTGAAAACTGCCCAAAAGTAAACTTAATCCTCCACTGGCCAGGTGCATTTTCTTTGAATATGAGTTTCAATGTTGTTTCAATTAATGCGAATTTCAAGGACAGAGAAGTTTACTGCTCATGCTAAGTCTATTTTCATTGTGATACTTTATTGTTTGTTTAGCAAATGGCTGTAAGGGTTTGTGCTATTTTATTTTAATATATGTAATCATTGTATAAGTAAATAAGAAAGCGGTATGCACACTGACAGTTTTGAATAGTGTTTATGGTAACTAGGAAGAAATAGCCAAGTAATGTTACACTAGAATGGCTGGGGAGGAGGCTGCTTTGGGGGGGCAGGAGGTTGCCACAGGATGTGCTGCTCTGGGGGGCCCTGATCTATTACTCTGTCTAGGGACATATTTGACCATGATCCAGCTCTGGGGAGGGGAGCCAACTGCAGATGAAGGAAACTTATTGTCATGTCATTGTCTCAGTTTAGATAGGTTGGTTTTACCAAACTAACGTACATTTGTGTGAAATGTTGGAATATTTCTACTCTTTGTGTAAAACAAAGCTAAAACTGTCTTGCAGAATGTCTTCATATTCCTTCATGTTTTTGCTCTTTTTCTTATAAAATTTGTGTTTTCTGTCAAACCATCTGTGTATTGGTAGAAGGCAGATAAAAGATATTAGTGACAGCTTTTGCAGCATTATGTAAGCTTTCCTTTGATATTGTGATGTACAATATATACTCTATATGGATCAATGTATTAAAAGAAATATTAATATGGCACATATTCATAATTTGTCATTAAAAAATCACACTTTCCCACTTAATGACCTCTGTCTTTGGATCAGCAGACATTTCTGATCTGCATCCAGTGCTGTTCTGTGAAATGCTGTTCTGACATGCTACTATGTAGACACTGCCTGAGTTATTTACATAAATTATGAAAATATGCATAAATTGTATTTTTTGTTACACAAGTATAACAATTACAAACATTTTGGTACTTAGATGCCAGGTAAAGGTGAGACGGTTCAATGCATTATACAAAAATGAATTTGATACAATAAAATGTTACATGAACTAATTGAAGGGCAAACTATCTATACATAATCATAATTTTGAATGACAAATGATCACAATATCTCCCTGGCCATCTACTTTCTGTTTGAAGATTTTCTAAATTTGTATTCTGATTAGGTATAGGAAATATTGCATCATAATGCTTCCAAGGGTATAATACCTAATGTATTAACATAAATATAATTTATTTAGTTATTTAACATTTGTTTACTGGCAAAGTTTGACTGGGTCATAATCCATTTTCAGTGGAGGCCCGATAAGAAAAGACTAGGATGTCATATATATATATATATATATATATATATATATATATATATATATATACCATAAATTTACACTGATTTTTAATATATGTAATCATTGTAGAAGAATAATTTTTTTATACAACTAAAAGTTCAAGCAGAATAGCAGAGTAGAATACAGATGCATGGTATTTAAGTATCATAATGTATCACATTTATGACATGGCAGATAAGTATTATAATGTATCACATTTATGACATGGCAGACAATTATACATATAATAGTACTAAGCAAATACTGCTGATAGGTACTGATAGAGGAGCATAAGAGATAGTAGGAGGTAGTAGAGTGTGGAGGAGAGGGAGCATAGAAAAGGTAAGGTAGGCAAAGTAAGATGAGGGAAAGGAACAGAGTAATACAAGGAGTTATATGGTTAGTTAATTATGAAGTGGGAGCGGGGAGATGGAAGAGTGGGAAAGCTGAAAGTATGTAACGGACATAATATAATTACATATGTTGGGCATAAAGTGGATGGACTGTAGATTGGGAAACAAATAGAAAGAATAGGACCTAGTCAGGGCTAGAGCATGGGCAGAGCCAGTTGTTTTTTTAAGTAGTTTCTTGAAGTGAGTTAGGTTAGTAGTTATGATAGGCTGAGGGATAGTGTTCCAAAGTTTAGAAACATTGTTGGGGTGGAAAGAGTCACTGTCTGTTGCTATTGCCAGATTTGGTGACCTGTGGAAGAGGTTTATTTGAGTATTGGAGGACTCGAGTGTTAGTGTAGGGATGGAGCAGATGTTGGAAATCAGGAGATTTACCTGGTTAGTGTATCAGTTTCTGGGCAGTAATGAGTTGGGTGAAGGTTAAGTGTTGGAGTGATTCTAACCAGTTGAGTTGATGTAAGACAGGGCAGTGGTGGGTTCTATGTGGAGAATTTATTTCAAACATAGCTATTTTATTGCAGCAAGTTGCAAGTTTAGCTAAATCTGTTTTCTTTAAGTTGGTTAAAACAGGGGAGCATATAGCAGGGTAGAGAGTAGATGGGTTCTGGCAATTGCCAGTCTTGTAGTGCTAGTGAAGAATGGTTTGATTCTGTAAAGTGAACCTAGTTTTATATGTGTCTTTTGGATAGTCTGTGATAGGTATTTGTCAAATTTTATATTATTGTTGATCAGAACACCAACCAATTTTGTTTGAGATACTGTAGCTAATATGGTATTGTTGGAGGAATGTACGTGGAAGAATATGGGGAGTTTCTTGATTTCCTGTGGCAAAAGAGCATATGTTTAGTTTTACTTAGATTAAGAATCAGTTGTGAGTCTGATAGACATGATTCCACAGCTGAGCAGGACTGTTGTAGTATGGGAATGGCACAGATGGAGTAGAGCCATCTGCATAGTGAACAATGGAGGCAAGATGGGTAGGTTCATAGGTTCATAGGTGGGTACTAGGCTATCTGCCCAAAGGCATTTATAAGCCTAGCCAGAATGTGTTGGCATCCGCCATCTCCTTAGATTAGTTCCCTGTGCCTCTGTCCAGCAGAACCACTGAAATGATCCCCGAGGTAAACTTTCTGTTTCCCATCCACTCGTCTAGGTTTCTTTTGAAGATTGTTAGTGAGGAGCTCTGCCTAATGTAGATTTGGATCTTGTTCCAAAGCATGGGAAGTCACTGGGATAGGAATCTATCCCTCCAGCACATCCTATTTATTGTTCTGGTAAGGTTTAGATCCCTAGAGCATGTGGCTCGAGGGGATAAGGTTTTCTTTAGGTGGAGCATGTCCATCAATTCTGGGTTGGACATGGACTTGTATGTCAGGCAGAGATCACCTGTGAGTAGGCGGTATGCAACCGAGTACAACTGGAGTTTCTTCAGTCGAGCTAAATAGGACATCTGTTTGAGGCCATTGATCTTCTTGGTGAGGTACTTCTGTGGTCTTTCCAGCTGTTGCAGGTGTCTTTTAAGGTACATCCCAAACGGAGCATTGTAGTCTAAGATGGGTCTGATGAGTGATGAGTAGAGGGGCATAATGACCTCTTTTGATGTGGATTTGAACCCTTTTGTGATTAGGTGGGCCATGTAGAAGGATTTTCTAACCACTTTGGCAATGTGATTATCAAAGGTGAGACTACTATCTACTTGGGTCCCCAGATCCCTTATTACTTCTTCCGTATTTAGGGGACTGGCAGCTATGTGGTAGTTTGTGGGTACTTTGTTTTTTTTCCAAAGGGGATGACCATGCTCTTTTTGGCATTTAGCTTGAGGCCATGATTTTGACACCAGGTATCCATCTCAGTGAGACCCTATTGGAGGATGTATGTGTCAGCCGGATAGTCACTTATAGCCCCTAGTTTACAGTCATCTGTGAACTTGGTCAGCCATAGTCCTCCTGTGCTTGCCTGTACCTCTGAGAAGTATATGCCGAACAGGAGGAGAACCAGGACCAAGTCCTGGGGAACATCACTTGCAACCAGTTTAGAGATGGACCTAACTCCCGCAACTGTCGCCATGTGGGTTCTGTCCATGAGCCAGTTGGCAACCCGTCTTGTGATGTAGGGGTTTATGTTCAGGCTGGTGAGCTTGTCTATAATACCAGAATGGGGAATGGTGTCGAAGGCCTTAGCGAGTTCTAGGTAGGCTGTGTGTACCACCTTTTCCTCGTCTATAGCCTTGCTAATTGTCTCAAAGAAGTACGCCAGGTTTAGGTGGCATGGTCTGCCCTTAACAAAGCCAAACTGGGTAGGGTCCAGTGTTTGGAGGTTCCCAATGTCTCTGTTAATGAGTTCCATGATGATGCTCTCCATAGCCTTGCAGACCAAGCTAGTCAGGCTTATAGAGTGATAGTTCCCAGGGTCTGTTGTGGCTCCACCTATGTGGAGCGGGATAACCATTGCTGTGTGTCACTCTACAGGTATGTAGCCTGTGGAGAGGCTGAGGTTGAACAGTTTGTTTAGGTGAGGGGTTAGTTCATCTTTGAGCTCATGTAGGACACAGCCTGGAACACTGTCCCGTTGATGCTGAGTTTTTGGCTTTGGAGAGGGCTGTTTAAACCTGAGTGTCTGTGATTTCAGGGACTCTACATTCTTCTTGTATGGTTATGGGTCCTTTTGGGGGTGAGATGGGGGTGAAGTTTGTGCTGAACCTTTTTGCCAGGATGTTGGCTATATTGGTTGGTTCAGTGTATTTTGCACCATTCTGCACTAACTCCGAGCAGATCTGAGCATTGCCACTTAGATTCTTGACATAGCTAAAGAATGCCTTGTGGTTATCTTTGAAGTCCTTGGCAATTTTTCTTTCAAAGCTTACCTTGGATGATTTTTATGAGGGATCGTAGTTTCTTGCTGATACTGATCAGGGATGTCTTCCATTCTTGGGATTTTACTCTTTTCTGTACTAGTTTCCTCCTTCTATTGTATAGCTTGTTTATGGCAGGAGTCCACCAGACTGGTTTCCTTTTCTTGGAGGAGTAAGTCTTGGTTTTGCTTGAGATAGCATGATCTATGCATTCTTGTAGGTGCCTGTAGAATGCATTAGCAAAGGATTTTGCAGCTTGGAAAGTGTTATCCTTCAGCATGAGGGCTTTGAAACTTTCCACCTCAGTCTTAAGTAACGTGAAGTTTGCTTTTGAAAAGTTTTTCATGGTGGCTTTCTTGTCCGGGAGTTGGGGCGGGATATGGATATCCAAAGTGATTTGTTTATGGTCAGATCTAACCAGTGAGGGGTTGACCTCTGGTGTGGAACACCGGTCGCCCATGTTAGTGATGACCAGGTCCAATATGTTGTCACCTCTGGTGGGAGTGTTGCCAGTTAAACCAGGGCATTTGAGTTTATAAATTCCAGGAAAAGTTGGGCAAGGGAGTTAGTACTTGAGTATTTCTCCCAGTTAATGTTTGGGTAATTGAAATCACCCAATAGTAGGGTATTTAGTAAGACCTTTATGTTTCCCAGTGTTTCCAGAAACTTGGAGTGGGGGTCCTGGGATATGGTGGGTGATCTATAGCAAGCTACAATTTGAATTGCAGTTTTGCCCATTGTTAGTTGCACGTGGATGATCTCTGATGCATTGTGCTGTGCCACTAACCTGGAGGTGTGGGTATCCTTGATGAATGTGGATACGCCCCCGCCTTTTGTATTTCGGTTTGGGTTCTGTGGCCAAAATGTATGGTATGAGTTGTAACTGGGTAGTGCTGGTATGCTCTCTGGAGCATTAAACCAGGTTTCTGTTACTGCACATATATCGATTTTCTCCATACTGAGGAGTGCCTCAAGCGTGTGCATTTTGAGGTTTAGACTTCTGGCATTGAGTAGCATTACCCTCAGTTTTTTGTTACTTGTGCTATTTACAGTGGCGGGTTTGTCTTTTGAGCCTTGCCTAAAAAAAGCACTATGGGGGTGGCAAGAGCCTTGGCAAGTATTCCAAAGCCTAAGGGTGACAGGTGCAAGCCATCTCCAGCAAAGCAACGTGGCTTGTCAAGCATTTCATCCCAGGCAGACAGACACCGGATCCCCTTTGAATGACACCAGGAACTTAGCCAATTGTTGAAATCGAGAATTTTTCCTTTATACCGTGGTATCATTCTTGGTGAGGGCAGGATGCTGCTCATGGTCAGGGCCATTGTAACCTGGGCTATATGATCAGAGAGCTCTTCCATGTCTCTTTTCATGTAGTCCAGGGAGGTTCAGCACAGGTCATTCACACCAACATGGACAATGACATAGCCATATTTGTACTTGTTCTGGAGTGACCTGAGTGCTTGTGTTATGTGGTGAATCCTGGCACCTGACAGGCAGCTAACAGTAACCTTCTCCTTATTCAGCCTAGTGAGTGGGACATCAGTGTGCCTGACTATAGAGTCACCTATTACTAGTATGTTGGGTAGTTTATTTTGCCTTAAGGGCTGTGATTGCATGGCACACTTGTTTTGTGAAGTATGCATTTCATGGTTTGTGTTGGGGGTGGAGATTGCTTGGATGTTTGCTTTGGAGGTCTCTGTTGGTTTAGCAGATTTTTATTTAGAGCCTCCAAGTATGTTTTGTTGTATTTTAGTGTGTTTTTTGCCGGTGCTGGTTTAATGGGTCTATGTAAGACTGGTGGTGTGATGCAAGTATTTCCCTTCTCCTCTTGACTGTCTGAACCAGTCTTGGGTTGAGAGAGCTTAGCCTCTATTTTGGCTAAATAACTTTGTCTCTCGCATGTATTAGTGTTTGGTGGTAGGAGGAGGGGGTTGTCTGTATACACGAGGCAGTTTTAACATTGCCTCAAAATGCCCAGATTCACCAGATGGACTGAAGAGTACACCTGAAACTGCCCTTTGGACATGCCTGGATAGGTACAGTGAACTGTTTTACTGGATGGCTGGTAAGGTCGAATAGAGAGCCTTGTCCTTCTGTACAGTACAGGAGGGTCTAGTGCTAGGGTTTATAAGTGCTTGCTATAAGTTTTGAGCAAGTGCCGGGCTGAGAAATGAAAGGCTTGAATGCTTAAGTTAAATGTTTGTCTAGTTCCAAGGGAAAAATTGAAGAGGAGACTTTGTGGAGCCGGGAATAGTTTTACCATAGCTAACCGGTGCTGCCCGGTGTGCAAAACCAGGCAAATATGGTATTTATAGCAGGGAAATGAAAGAGATAGAAATTAGCCCAAAATGGCCAATAAACTACTAATTTCTGGGCTGAAACCACTCCTCCAGGGACAGATAGGCTGCTCAAAACTCCCTTCTCTCACAGTTGAACAGAGAAACTTCCTTCTATACAAGTAAGGTATGAACAAACACAGACCCCGGGATTAGTGAAGCTTGCGCCAGGCGCAGGTGTAGCGTAGGCGGTATAATGCCAAATATGGCCGCCGAGCAATTCAGATATGATCCAATTCCACGTGCACTACCGGCGTACGCCAGAACTGCACAGCCCTCAGCTTAGGTATGCTAATCACCCCATGCACAGTGCCACACCATGCAAATGAAGGTAAATAGTGATTCATGAAGTGGTGCAGGTGTAGGGTAAGCCCACTGAAATGTAAACCAAAAAACACAGTTTACATTTTCCCAAACAGAACATCGGAGCTATGGAAGCAGACCAGACTCATGTATTACAAAGTTAACATATGCCAATGGTTAAATACATAGTCGATGGCATAAGAAAAGATGCACAACACCTAAAAAAAAACATTTAATGTCCTGTCCACAGTAACACAAAGTACAACCGCAGGGCACTGTAATACAAATCAGGATTTCACTATAATACGCAATGGTATGCATGGTACACCACAACCAAGCTGCAAGGGTTGTTAAGGGTCTGTGACAGTGTTCAGTGTGGTAACTATGAATTAGTAGTCAATGCCATGCAAATGAGGCAGGTAATACTGAATCGCAAACGTCCCACCGGGTTAAGGATGTACCATACAGCACAGCGCTATAACACCGAGGAGTGGCTCAGAGGTATACATGACATCAGCAGTGGGGTGTGCCACCGTAGCTGTAAGCACATTGGAGTAATGCAAATCTGGCCTGGCCGTTTCTAAGCAAAGCTGCAGGACAGGGGTGGGGAGGTAGGTATAGAATCATTTAGCTGAGAGCACATATGGTGTCCGAAAGCGAATGTGTACAGGGATGAAAACGTGCCCGAAACCCGGTAAGCAGATGCACGAGCCATGAACCATAGCACAAACAGGAAGGTCAGGGGAAGAAAAGAAGGAAATGCTGCAGTAGGGTAATTGGAGTACAACTGAGCAATTAACACCTATTAACTCACAGTGGGCAATCGATGGCAGCTGACAAGTCTGCTCACAGAAACCTACAAAACAGGATAAGGGAGGCATCGGATTGCAAAGAAAAGAGAACTGACATAGCAGAGCAAAGCAAACCTACAGCAGACCGGCAATAGAACACATTACGCAAGATAAGCCAGGTCTAGGAAAGTACAAATGAAAGCAGGCTGCTGGATGCTTGCCAGAAAATGGTAGGTGAAACATGAAGAAATGTAAAGGGAAGGGCAAGAGGTAATCCACGGCAGCCAAATGTAATTTAGCACCAAAGGCACCACAATAGTAGTTCCTGTAGTAAAACACATAAGATATCCTGTAGCTACAATCATACATACACACCCTATGACATCATCGGTGTTCACGGTACAATAGTATAAAGTGTGAAAGCACCCTACACACACCTGTGTATTCCCAAACACTGCACCATAGGTGTAAACACACAGGGAACTTTTAAAATGTACATGCTGAGAGCTGCCATAGCTGTGATTCATCACCATGTGTTAGAGACTGACGGTGTTGCGGTGGATGATGCTAACAACCACCGCAGGCCCCGGAGGAGGAGAAGAGTGTTCAGACCAAGGGTAACCCACCAGGGGCTACATGATCTGGAGATAGTAGAGCATTACAGGGTGGACAGGGACATCTTAGAGCAAATAGTTGAGCTGTGCAGGCCATGCCTGAGAACTAGAAACAACAGAGGGGAACCCATGCCAGTGGACATGAAGGTATGTGTAAGCTTGTGAATACTAGCCACAGTACCTTTCAAAGGCCAACTGAAGATATAATGGGGATCTCACAGGCATCAGCATCCAGGGTACTACACCAGTTCCTGGATGCCATGTTACCACATGCCAATGAGGATATATACTTCCAATGAACTCAGGAGGAGTTGGTCAGCAATATGCGTCACTTCCACCATCTGGCACACTACCTGGAGGTACTGGGTGAGACAGACTACACGCACATAGATATCAAGTCACCACCCAGTGAGCATGGTAGGCACTACATAAACCGCAAGGGATTCCACTCCATCAACTGCTAGGTCATGTGCAATGCCCAGGGCATTATCATGGATTTGTGTGCTGGCAGCCCTGAAAGCTACCATGGCTCCCATATCTGGCATGCCTCACAGCTGTATCAGGTATTTGTCAGGGGGGACATCCCACATGGCCACCTTGTGGGGGATGCTGGCTATGCTATATCTAGATGTAGCTCTCACAGCTACGACTACCCAGTGCAATATTTAGATCTTTAACTTGGATTCAGCGTCTCGCTACCTCTACATGCAGTTACTTATTCAGAGGTAGCGTGTACACACTGGTAGCATTACCTGTTAGGCTAAAATACTCAGCCTGTGCGAATGTCTTTATAACTACTTTAAATTGAATGTAGACATTATCTGATACAATTATATAGTAGCGACTGCTGTGTTTAAGGTCATATGAAGGTACTAATGTGCTGCCATTATTAGGAATACCTGAGCAGAACTATCTCACACAGCGAGGTGTCTTTTTTAACCAAAGTGATTATTTAGTAGCGACTGGTGTTGTTTCCGGGGTTATAAGAAAGTTGCAATGTGTTGTATTACTTTTTGAATAACAGAGTAATTCTAACTCGCACAGCAAATGTGTCTTTTAAGCTAACAAATTGTAGGAGCCTCACACAGTTGGCTCAGTATATTTACTGGACATTATATAGTCATTGGTTTGCAGTTAGGATTAAAAGGGAGTTTAGACTCCTTGCTCTAGTCTCTGCTATAGATAAACTGTATTGCAAGCTGTACTCTAACTCTGCTTAAAAGTCATTGCATTGAATAATTCTAAACACAAGCTGTATGTTTTTTTGTATTTGTTCAGGTACTGCCCTGTAATCTCCCCTGGCCACCCTCTGTAAATCGCGCTCAGGAAGAAAGCGTTACCAAAAAAGTACAGAACAGCCCAGAACAAAAACTGTCTACCTAAAACATTTATTTTACAAGGTTAATATCTTAATACAGTGAAATCTCCTAGTGTTTTCTTTGTAAAGTATCCCCTAAACTAGCTTGCGAACTGGATTCCATACACAGCAGTGAGAGATGCAAACAACAGTATCTACTCCTTATTTACTCAGAAAATTAGTGTAAATTCTGAGTAAACTAGAAACATTGGAGCTAGTCCCAAACAACAAAAGAAAGTGCAGTTACTATTTCTCTTCACTTGTAAAGCCCTGTAGCAAGGTAAAAATATTAACTACTGTATTACCTGAACTTGCTCTGTGTGGATTGGGATTAACCCCGCTCAGCTCGCCCTCGCTCTGGACTCGCCCAGCTCTACCCTGCCCCATATCCCACCCGCCCCCACTAGTTCTAAATTTATACTTATCTAACCACACCCCTCCATTATCTCTAGCCACACAAAACACTCAGCCCTCGCCCTCATTTGACGCCCCTCCAATATCACCAGGTTCACAAATCACACTGCCTCTCTCCCCATCCCCCCTCTCCCTCAACTGATAGCAAACCACTCACACTAGCTTATCTTACAGCAAATCACTCTACATTATGAAGTCCTTAACACCCCGGTTCACAATACCAGCCCTAAAAACTGTCAGTCTCACGCTACCATTGTTTATCACGTTATACCTGCTAACTATATATGAGAACCAGACATACTCAGGTTTTCATTATCCAAAGTACCAAACTAATACTCCCACAATTCTGATCAATACTAATCACCCTACTCAATACCTAATCAACAAAACACCGTTTACTAATTACCACCATTCCTATAGACCAAACATAATCTACCCCAAATCCAAAAACATAGAAAAATTATTACAAAAACTTATGAAACTAATAGAGTATCTTAGAAAAAATATTAATATAGATGGGGACATATACCCAAATCCAGGCCCTCCATTAAATGACCATTCAAATAACACATCCTTATTTCCGAGACCTCTTGACTCCCTTCTTATATGCCACCTGAATATTAGAAGCCTAAACAATAAAATTCATAACCTACATGCTCTTTTAGCAACCTACCTCCCTGACATTATGTGTCTCAGAGAAACCTGGCTCAAACCAGAGACCAAAGATAATGAAATCCTGCCACCTGGCTATAATATATATAGGACTGACCGCCTTAAAAAAAGAGGTGGTGGTACTGCTGTGCTCTTTAAAAGCACACTCAATGTTACTTTAAACCCCACTCAACCACCCCAAATACCCAATGTAGAGTTAACAGCCCTAAAACTACAACTAAACAAAGAAAAAAGTATTAAACTAATTGTGATCTATATCCCCCCTGGGAAAAACTCTGACACTCTTGAGAACACTCTAAGTTGGCTGACTAATAACTTCCCACAAGAAACCATAATCCTGGGAGATGTCAACATTGACTGACTGGAATCTATGTGTGTCAGAGTCAGACCCAACCAATATTAATCACCATGTTTTTTCACAAATTATAACCACCTCCACCAGAGTTGGCAGCAACAAACAAAAAGAAAGTATCCTAGACTTGATACTCACCAACCATAAACCCGAAATGTACAAATCTGGGACCATTCCAAATGAGCTCAGTGATCACCTCATTACTTATATGGTAAAAAGTAAAATAGGTAGCTGTAAACTCCCTGTGCTCAGGACTGTCAGGAGCACTAAACATTTTGACCTCACTAGATTCTGAAATGAGCTGCAGTCCTGTAACTGGTCAATCCTTAAACACCTCCCACTAGAAGAGGCAGTAACAAATTTTAACTCCACATTTCTAAACATACTTGACTCACATGCCCCCAAACGCTCAATCAAAACAAAAGCTCTAATAGCACCATGGCTATCAAAAGACTCCACATCCAAAATTAAATCCAGAAATAAAGCATGGAATAAATGGTGTGCTACCAAGTCACCCCTAGACCGTATCAACTTCCAACAACTAAGAAATGAAACTAAAAAATCTATCTCAATTGACAAAAAGGACTACTATCTCCAGCTACAATATAAACACCAAAACAACCCCCAAAAGTTTTGGGCAGGTATAAATAAACTTCTCCATCCAGGCAAGTCCTCCACTCCTACACCAGCAGACCTAACTATGAAAAACCCAGATGAAGTGGCCACATCCTTTAACACCTTCTTCATCAATGTTATCAAATCCTTAGCCAACCAACAATCAGCCCCCTGTTCCCCAACCACAGGTCCCATCCTGAAGACCACACCGTTATTCAACCTACAACATGTCCCTACTGCATACATTCGATCCTTACTAAAGAAATTAAAGCCAACCACCCTCGCCGCAGACCTACTTCCAGCTGACTTTCTACAAAAAGCTGCAGATATCATAGCCTATCCCATCTCAATCTTAATTAATCACACCATAATCGAATCCACAATCCCCTCCATATGGAAATTCTCCCATGTCATCCCTCTCCATAAAGGCGGCCCATCCACTGACCTTTTAAATTACAGGCCAATAGCCATTTTGTCACCACTGGCAAAAATCATGGAAAAATGTATTCACAAACAACTCATCCATTACCTAACTCAGAACAATCTGCTAACCAACTCACAACACGGCTTCAGGCCCAAACATAGTACTACTACTGCTCTCCTCTCATTCACAAACACTATCAATCTTAACCGGAATGACAAAAAAATATCTTCAGCTCTCTTCCTGGACCTATCAAAAGCTTTTGACATGGTCAACCACAAACTCCTGCATGAAACCCTTAAAACTCACTACCTAGATAACAAAACCCTCGACTGGTTTCATGCCTATCTTTCTGATAGGCAACAAGCTGTGCCCTGGCCCCCCAAAATAAAATAAGGTTTTTCCTCAAAACCTAAACAATTAAGGGGTTTTTTTTTAAAAAAGCCAATTTAAAAAGGTTTTCCCCCCAAAATTAAA
>NC_056741.1:190470754-190501001 GCF_019279795.1 Protopterus annectens | reverse complement strand
AAAAAAAAATTTTGTTTAAAAAAGGGGGGGGGGGTTTTTTTCCAATTGTTGAGGAATGATAGGGCAGTGAGTTCCCCATATGACAGAGCAACAGAGATGGTACAGCAGGATGAAATTGAAGAGAAGATGATACAAAAAGAGAAGATGCTACAGAACTTTCTATAGAATTCCACGAGGAAACAAAAAACAAGGGATGTGCCCTGAGTTTGGAAGAAAATGAGCTAAGAGAAGAGTTGCTTGATTTAATAGACATGGATAGATATATTAAGATGAATGAGAGAAGTAGACTGTAGAAGGTCAATAAAACCCAAAAGTCAGAAGTCTGATAAAACAAATGAATGCAGTAATTAGGACTGTTCATAGAGATCCATGTGTTATAACAAAAGTAAACAGGATATGTTACTATGCTAAAGTAATAACTGATAAAGTTCTACCACAAGAAAAGAGGGTAGTGAGGGAAAGGAAGGGGAGAAATTGAATACCATCATGGAAGTACCAAATAGAGAAAACTGTAGAGCAATTAAGACAAGAAGTGTCACTGTTAGAAGACTATAGAAGGCTTGAATAGATCAGCAAAAGTACTAAGAAAGCTATATGTGATTAAAGCAGTTCACAGTATTAGAACAAATCAGGATCTATCATGCACTATTGCAAATAAACTAAACATTTCAGCACAGGTGGAAAAACTTAGAGGATACACAGATAAATATAAGGGAAAAGTACAAAATAAGCAATTTATTGATGACCCAAACAAGTTTTATAGAGAATTGGGAAATAGGTAAAGGAATTGAAAGAACACCAAAAAGGAGGAAGTAGATACATTTTTGGAGCGGTATCTATGAAGATCCTGTGGAACACTGTAACAAAGATGCTAAATGGATAGAAGAAGTAAAAAAAAAAAGAATAAGAAGTTTAAAGGTTACAGGATATGAGATTGAAACAAAAGGTAAGAAAAGACTCTAACTTCGGAAACCCCCAGGCCCAGATGCAGTACTTAACTTTTTGGTTAAAAGTATTAACATCTTTGCATGAAGATTTAGCCAAGAGTAAGAACTATTTATATGCACACCCCAAACAGACACCAACCTGGCTAACAACAGGCAAAACAATGCTCTGACTTAGAGAGTTAACTTGCAAGCTACCCTAAAATTATAGATCAATAACTTGCCTTCCGCTGGCTGTATAAACTATGCATGGGAATTGATGCACGTTTAACAGGGTTTATAGTCATTTAAAAAACTCAATTATGGCAGTAGAAAAAAAAGAGCAATAAAGAAAGTCATATGGAACAAAGGATCATTTGTTATTAAATAAAGTCATACTGGAGAACTGTAAAGGGAAGAATTTAAGTCTGGCATGGTTTGACTATAAAAAGCATTTGATAGTATCCTACACATTCATGGATAAAAGAGGTGCTTAAAATTATATGAGATACACCCTACACTGATTGACTACATTACAGTGACCTTGAAACAGTGGCAGACCACTCTACAATCAAGCCATGATAAAGGACAGATTATTATTCCAGGGATAAAATTCAAGGGGATATTCAGGATGACTCTCTGTCACCATTGCTATTCTGCCTTACCATTAATCCATTAAGCTGTTTAGTTAACAGCTTAGGCCATGGCTACAATTTGACTCCAAAAAAACAACAAAGTGTAAAGACTTCTCTTCTCTTTGTCTGTGATTTAAAACTGTATAGCTCATCAGATGAGGAACTGAAAGCACAGCTGCAGGTTGTCAATACTTTTTCAGATGATATAATGATGTCATTTGGTCTTGATAAGTGTGCAAAAGCAACCTTTAAAGCAGGAATTTGCAGCACCAAGAAAACATCAGTTTGTGATAAGAATGTGATATAAAAGAACTTGACAAGGGGGAGTGTATAAATATTTGAGAATTGATGAAGGATCAACAATAAAACATGAACAGATGTGAATAAAACTTTGTAAGGAATATTTTAGAAGACTTTAATTCTGTAAACAGCATTGACATCTAGGAACAAAATCTAAGCTCTGATCTTATCTTCACCCCCAGCAATATCTCTGAACATGTTACCCTAACCCAAAATACCTTCTTATCTACCGACAAATGACTATCCGATAATCTACTCATTCTTAACCCAAAAAAGACCAAGCTATTTCTCTTTCTCCCCCAGTTCCTCTCTCATCACAAATCTACTTTTACTACTACATCCTCCAATAACACTATCATAAAACCCGAATCTCAAACAAAGCTCCTAGGTGTCATCATTGATGATAAACTAAAGTTTAACCTTCACTTACTACAATGTACAAAAGAACTCACCAGAAACTAGGATTACTATCATGCAATAAAAAATTCCTAAACTCCAATGCCAGACCCTTGCTCAGGCACTTCTCCTTCCCTCCCTTCTATATGCTGCCCCAATTCTAATTAATATTCAGTCCACAACCTTGCTCAAACTTCAACAAACATACCACAAAATAACTCGATTCATTATGAACTCTCTCTATAACTCCCACCACTGCCTAGCTCTAAATGCCCTCCAATGGCTTGAACTCCCCCAACAACTCCTGCTATCACAATTTCATGTGTTATACACTATTCTATAAAGCCATCTTCATGCCCTGCTCTATCCTTCTTCATATCCCCCTACTCCCCATCTCGGACCCTACGCAGCTCTAACCAGCAACTTTTAGATATTTACCATCCCGAAAAAATGTGGGTAATCTCCTGTATAAATGCTCTGTTGCCCAGTCTTAGAATAAACTCCCTATACACATTATCTCCATTACTCACCTGCAACACTTTAAAAAAGAACTTAAACTACATCTACTCAACACCAAGATGTACCCTTGCCATGACTCAACCTAAACTCCATTTCTCTGCTGTTTTATACTCCCACTACTAGAAATACTTTCAACATCCTCCCCCTATTTTTGTACTTGTATCTGCTATGAGGTTACCTAGTTAACACATCTTCTCCATATATACACTTGTATAATGTGTTGAATAATATTGTTTATCTCTTTTGACATATTCTATTTAGTTTAAGAAGTATGTACTTGTTTTTTAACTTTTTTATGTTTTCATTTTTGGACTCTAACCTTGTATTATCCTGAAGTGTGTACTAACATATGCACTGTAATGTTACTGACTGCGAATTTTATTTTTTAATTATGAAACTTCTTTGTAATCTGAAGCTTTTCTCCTTGGGTCTCCACTGAAAATAGGCTACTGACCCAGTTAGACCAACCCCATTTAACAAATGTCAATAAATAAATAAACTATAATAAATAAACCAATTTGTTCCTCCTGTCCTAAGTGGAGGATTGACTGGCCCCAAAATGTGTTGGACAGATTAGATAGGAAAACAAGAAGGATGCTTCACGCTCACCAAATGATTTCTAAAAATCAATGCATACCAAGATTATTTATTCCCCATTCTGAAGGAGGGATGGGTCTCCTTCAAATTGATTACACATATATTTCTGCAATTGTGGGACTACACACATATCTACTGATTTCACAAAATGCAAACATAGTGAAAGTTTTGAAACATGTGGAGAATAAATCTAAGATGACTTCTCTGATTAATTTAGTAGAAGCATATCTGTGCCAAGCATGAATGGAACTCAAACCAGAAGTAGATAAAATCGAGGCAGCAACTGAATATGCCAAAAACAAAAGAAAGAATATAAGATGAAGAACCAGATGAGAAGGCAAGAAATGTGGAAAAAGCATAACTATAGCTGCAAGTATAGAAAACTTCTGGAAGAACCTCATGTTGATTAGGAAAGAACACAGGTGTGATTAAGGAGAAGTGAATTCAAACCAAGAGATGAAAGGTTAATATTGTCAGCCCAAGATAGTGGGCTACATACACACTGGTTTCCAAAATCCATTGAACATGTGGGATAAACAGATACATATAGGTTTTGTAAAACTGAATTGGAAACAGTCGCACACCTTGTTGCTGGTTGCGACATACTAATGGCAGAAGGACTGTATACTAAAAGGCATAATAATGTGGCACTGGGGATTGTGCAAACATTATGGTAATGAAGTGGGTGAAAAAGACTGGAAATACATGCCACAAAGCATCATAGAAAATGATGAAGTTTGTATCACATGGGATTACCTGTTACCAACAGTTCAAAAGATAGATGTTAGAAAACCGGATATAGCGGTCCAAGAAAAGAAGACAAGAATAGCATCGATCATTGAAATCACCGCACCCAGTGACTACAGTGTCCTGCGTACAGAGAGACACAAAGTCATAAAATATCAGGATCTGCAGGCAGAAACATGAGCAATGTGGAAGAAAGATACCTAGACAGTTCCAATAGTAGTTGGAGCAACGGGTCTTATAAAAAAGAAACTACAATCATATTTAGATATGTTACCAATCCATGTAACCCCATATGAATTGCAGAAGGAGTCATTACTGGGCACACTGTGGGTGCTGTGAAGAGCACTTTTGGCTGACATCAAAGATTGAAACAATACTAATTTCATGAACTTTAATGATATGTTGACTTAGGAATGGGGTCCATTCCCATCATGGTATTAGAAACCCAAAAGATTTGGAGAAATTAAAAAACGGGAGAGACCTTATCAACAAAGATATAGGTAAGTTTAAAACAGCTGCCCATACTCAGTTTGGATTTGTCAAAGGGAGATAATGCCTGTGAAGCACTGTGGACTTCTTTGAGACAGTCAACAGGGCCACGGGCAAAGGATACTCTGTGCATACAGCCTACGTACACTTAGCCAAGGCGTTTGACAGTATCCACACTCAGGCATCATTCACAAACTCAGCTAGGTAGGTATCAACCCTTATATCATTAGATGGGTCACTAAATGGCTCACTGATAGAACACATGTAATCAAAATAAGGGAATTAATCTCCAACAGGAGACCTGTAACCAGTGGTGTTCCACAGGAATCTGTCCTGGCTCTTCTGTTGTTTAGAATCTAGTTTACCAAAACCTAAATCTAAAACTAAAGGTTTTTGGCTGACAAAGTTTGCTGATGACTGCAAACTGGGAGTGAACATGGAATCCCCAAACAATGTCAATGTCCTTCAAGAGGATCTTACACACACAAATGATTGATACCAAACTCATGGCCTTAACCTCAATGCAAACAATGTATTATGATCTCTCTCAGTAAGTGTGATGTTGCTGCTAACTAACATATCAGTATAACAGCCCTGAGTATGCAGTCACTAGTGAGAGACCCGGGCACACATATTGACAGTAACCTTACCTTTTATCACCATGTTTCCACTGTGGTGAGAAGGCCATTCTATATTGCTCATCTCATAAGTAAGGCTGTTGCATACAGAAATTAACATAAGTTATAACCTCTGTACCTCCCATCATCAGGCCAATAATGGAATACAACACCCCTTTTGGTATGCAACTTTCCAAGCACCTGCAGCAATTGAGAGACCTCAGGTTCATCACAATGATAATTCAAGGTCTTCATCATGTGTCCTATGTGGATCATCTGAAATCGCTGTCATTTTATTCTGTTTCATACAAACTACTCAGAGGCGATCTATGCCTTACATATAAAGCAGTCAGTGACCATGATTTATTGTAAATGCATATCCACAAATCAAATGGGTACAGGTTATTCACTTTAAAGACCTTAGCTGGGTATGTGACAGGAATAGAACATGCTTGAGGGTCATACTTGTCTCCCAGAGGTTACCACACCTTTGGAACAGACTCCCACATCATGTCAAACAGAGCAACTCACTGTCTCTTCAAACACAATGTGGACGATTGGATGTGTAACCATAAATTCACCCTGGGGGGTTCCACCTATGTCCCTGTTGCACAGAGGCAATTGATGCTAATTGTGGAAATATGGGTATAACTTGGCTAGGCTTGTAAGGGTTCTAAGGGCATTAGCCTAGTAACTTCCTATGATCCTAGGATATGACTCAGTCACAGTCCAAGTGGGAGTACATGAACTGCAACATACCTCCCTAGATTTTACTTAGAGATACTTATTTAAGCTCTTGGAAGGCATCTGTGCAGTCAATGACACATGAGGGACAGCCACGAAGAGCACACCAACACTGCAACATTATTATGCCATCCACACATTTATGACAACTACTACACAGCAGGGAGTAAAATGTGGAAGTGTCTCTATGTGAATCAAAATGTAAGATGCTGAAAGGCTGGTCAAACAGGACAATGCAGTTGAGCTGCTCCAGGTGCACATCACCATAGGCAAAATCCAGTCTCTACCCATGCAACCCCACATGACCCAGGAAACCCATGCCATGTTTTACACTTATTAGAAACACTTGCTTACAACTCAATACCATATTTGTGGGCGACTTTCATTATCCGACTATTAACTGGGAATCCTATACAACACCAAACATACAGGCACAGAGATTCACAGATTTTATAAACACAAGTGCCCTGGACCAGATAGCCAATACACCAACCAGGAGTGCAACTATACTAGATCTGGTCCTCACCAATATGGAAGAGTCATGCATGCCCTGCTGTAATGTCTTCCCGAAAACAATGGTTTCCTTTGAAGAAAAATAAAACTTGGAGCCCTGGCTAAAAATGGAATATTTAGGAATCACGGTAAAGCTAGCCTTCAGCTATTATGCCATAAACTGGCCAAATCTCAAGCCCCCATAAACAGTGAGACCATTGCATCCTATGCAGAGGTGATCACAGACATCCTGTATGGGGATGGTAATAGCTGCATAGAGGCAGCCATACCCAGCAGGGAGAAGTACAGATCTTTTTTTTTCAATAATCGTTTTTATTGTTTTACAAAACCATTATACATTTCACACACTATTTACATTATGTACAATACTGCTTCCAATGTTTTAGTTCCATTTTGAATTTCCCTATTATACATTAAGAATAAATATCATTTTAACCAAGTACAGGAAAATAAAATAACCAAAAATTAAACATAAAAGCATCTACTATAGACAATTATAAACCAACTCAAGCCAATAATTTGTATTATTTCTACATTTTCTATCTAATCCAAGAATGTGTTGATACACATACAGAATGTCCTAACGGAAAGTGGATAGGAACTGTTACGCCAAAATAATATTAAAGATTTGTTCCCAAATTTTTATGCTGTTTATACTTTTCTTATTATTTCTAATTAACAATTTGTGGCTAATATATGCTTAATCGCTAACAGCCTGAAATTTTGCCACGACACCTGTGCTGGGTTCAACCAATTTGTGGCTATATATAATTTCATTAGTAAACTAATATTCATAATTACAATCTTTTTGTTTTGTACAAATTCGTGGAATATGTAAAATCAGAAATTCCCAGGAGAGTGTTGAGTTTTGGTAACCCATTTTTTGTAGCTGTAACTTTAATGAATTCCATAATTTATAAATGCACTTGCAACTCCAGAACATGTGTAACAGGTCTGCTGTCTGATCTACACACTGTGGACATTTAGGTGACTTTTTTTAATCAAATTTATGAAGTGTTAGATGGGTATAATATGCATTGTTAAATATCATCAATTGAGTAAAGACCAGTTTTTGAAGTGATACGGATTTTAATGTTAAGTTAAACGCCTCTACTATTTTACTGTCGTCTAGGGATGGCAATTTCTCTCTCCAGTATTTCAATAACAGAATATGATTTTTATATTTTCTCTCTTTTACCATTTTATACGCTGAGGATATATATTTTCTGTCTTGTTGCAATGCTTCCCACAGATGACATGAAATAACTAGTTCCTCTTTTTTAATTTCAGAACTGGTAAAATAATTTATGGCCAAATCTTTTAACTGCCTCATTATAATTAAATAAGAAATGGGAAGATTCATCTCTTTTAAGATATCATGTACCGCTACTCCTAAGAAGGGGTATAAATCCCTTACAGTTAATTCCTTAATAAATGGATATTTCTTTAAGTCTATCAGTTGATTGCCTATAGTCATATTAGGATTCCCATCAAACGGTTGAAACATCATCATATATTTTAAAAGGTTCAAGGAGGCAAACAGAGTTTGAGTCGCCATTGCCCATACCTTGATGTGCTCCATTAACTCATATTTACTCAATGTTCTTATATTCAAAAATGGTACAGCTTTAACATTAATTCCTTCCTTTTATTTGTTTATAATTTAGCAGTACCCATTTGGGTATCCATTTTCTATTTTCACTGTCCAAGTAAGACACCCTTAAAATCCTATTGGCCTGAATCACTGTATAATACATCTCAAAATCCGTAAATCCAACCCCCTCGTTTTAGGAGCCATCAGTTTCTCATAGGATATTCTCGTTTTTCTGGGTTCCCACAGAAATTTCCCCAATCCTATCTGAAACTGCTTAAAAAAGGATTTTGTGATTTTAAGTTGTGCTGCTCTAAAAATATATAGCATTCTGGGGAGAACGTTCATTTTTATTATCGCTGCTCTTGCCATCATCGGTAGCTTCAACTTACTCCATCTTTTCAAATCCATTGTTATTTGGTCTCCAGTTGCCTTAATATTGTTGATAAAAACTTCTCTATTTTCAGTTGAGAAGTCAATCCCCAAATATTTTATTCTTTCTTCTGTCGCCTTACGTCCTATCAATGGTAGCATTGAAAAAGGTGTAGGTGTCTTTAGAGGGAATATTTTGGTTTTTTTAAAATTTAGTTTGTAATTAGCAATTTTCTCAAAGGTTTGTATTGCTGTTAGTATTTTTTCCGTATCCGACACCGGTGTGGTACTGTATATATTTAGATCATCTGCAAAAGCAGCCATCCTAACCTTTATCCCAAGTACAGGAAAATTATAAAAACATTTTGTTTCATATGAAGAAATAAAGGTTCCAAGTACAGATTAAACAGTATGGGAGACAATGGGCATCCTGTCGAGTTCCATTTTAATTTGAATCCTTTTGGAGCATTCATGATTTATATATAAACTAGTGTATGCATTCTTGTATAAATTTCTTAACATAGAAATAAAGAGCTGAGGTATATTGAAATATGATAATGTTTCAAATAAATATGCCAAATTAACTCTATAGATTGCTTTTGAGCATCAATTATTAAAGCATATATGTTCATATTTTATACTTCGCATAAGATATTAAAGTATGAAGAGTTAATGTATTGTCTGTAGTCTGTCTCCCATCTATAAACCCCGCCTGTTCTTCTGATATTATCAAGTTTATTATTTTTTTAATCTACTAGCTAGAATAGATGTCATGATTTTCATATCAATATTCAACAGTGATATGGGCCTATAATTGTCTGGATTTTTGGGATTACTATTCTCTTTCAATATCAGAATTGTTCTTGAGGCATTAAAATGAAGATCATTGCTGCCATTCAAAATGATATAATTAAAGGTCTGTGAAAGTACGGTGCTCAGAATCCCACTAAAAGATTTATAAAATTCAGATGTCATACCATCTGGTCCTGGGGCTTTATGTGGCTTTAATTTCTTAATTGCCTCTAGAACTTCATCAACTGTAATCAATGCAGTCAATTCTCCATGAGAATCCTTGTCAATCTTGGGAAAATTAATTTTCTGTAAGAACTCTTTTCTCTCTTCATCATGCCCATGAGTTTGTTGCTCACCATATATCTGATTAAAAATTTATTCAAAAATCTTCATGACATCTGACTTATCAGTATATAACGTATTGTCATGATTTATTTCGGTAATTAATCGTGTCGATTTCGTCTGATTAATAATACGGGCTAATGCTTTTGAGGGAGTTTGAATGTGATTTGCATATTTAACTAAACTTCTTTGTTCATACAGTGTCAATTTTCTGTTGTGCATAAGAAACATCTCTTTCTGACATCTTAACAACTCAGTTTCTGTTTGTTCAGTGTATTTACTCATCAGCTCCTGGTCCAATAATTGTATTTTAGTTTCTAGATCCAGTTGTTCTTTCTTTTGGAGTTTTTTATAATAAGTGGCTTTCTGAATAAATAATCCTCTTAACAAAGTTTTAGTTGTTGCCCATTCTATATCTAATGGATGTTCATTACGGGTATATTGTATACTAATTGTTTAAAAGTATCTCCTTAACTTCCTGTACTATATCTTCTTTGGTTAATAGGTATGGGTTTAAGGACCAATTATATCCACCATGATTTTAGTATTCAAAATATCAGTCTTTAAAGTTAAAGTTATTTTAGAATGGTCTGAGAGCTGTCTAGCTTGATTAGAAACCCTAGGGTCAAGTGAAATGAACACTTCTGGAATTAAAAAAAAATCAATTCTTGACCACATTTTATGGCAGCTAGAATAGAAAGTAAAGTTTTCTGCCTTTGCTTGTATGTGTTTGTGTTTAAAAGGGTCATACAGTTTGAAATCTGTTCTCAGTTCTTTCAACGCTACCATTGCCTGCTTATTAAAAGCAGTGAGCTCCCAACTTATCAGTTTTAGAATCTTGGTATGCATTCCAATCCCCCCCATCACTATGTAACAGTTGTTATATGACTGTAGAATAGAGTAAATTGAAGCTATATAATAATGTTGGTTCACATTTGGGGCATAAACATATAAGTACTATCGGCTTATCCAAACTTTCAGATTTGAGAACCACCAAACACCATCTGCCTTCTTTATCTATTTTATCCTCCAAAATTTCTCCTTGAAACTGATTCTTGATTATAATTGCCACCCCAGCACTATTCGTAGTCCCTTCCGCCTTTACAACCTTCCTAATCCATTTCTTGTCCTTCATTGTTTCCCACTGGTCATTAGTCAAATGTGTTTCTTGCAATAGAATAAAACCTGCTTTTTGATTTAAAAACAGATGCAGAAACAGCTTTTTTTCATGTTCTGGAGTCCTTTAATCCAGGAATCTATTATCCACATTCTAAACTATGAATTGATGAATAATGGTATCTATTTTTTGTTTTCCACCTTAAATTGACAAGTGTTGGTATTACGTGATTTTTTTGGAAGCAACACAGCCATCCCATCCCTACCCAGTGCCTATCCACTATTCCTCCGGACCAGGATGAACATAGGTTTTTCACATTGGATAACATTCCCCAAGTAGCTAATCTACTAATTCTATTAACTAACAATAAAATAGCATGCAAAAAACCTACACCAACTATATCTACGTCTACAAAGCCTAACCCAGACATTCCCTACTAAACACCGCACTCAAGTAACTACAGCTCTGAACATTTCCCTAATATTCATGTAAACTAATTGTACCTGACATGTCAAATAATTCACTTATTAACAAACTTTAAATTCAGCAATAATATATTAGCATTATAATTACTTGTTTCAAAACCTTTTAACTAACAGTTCACCTCATAAACACACAGTTGTTATACATTTGTTTAAAACAAGCCATTATTAAGGTCAGCTATTTATCTTCAAAACATTCCTACAATATTGCATGTAATTTTTATAGATCATTACAGTTCAACATCACCTATAATACACCTTTACTACTACTGTTTCTAATTATGCTATATATATATATTTTTTTTTCTTTTTTTTTTCCCTCTTCCCCTAAACTGATCAAAGTTAAAAGATACTTATTTATTCACTTATTCATTCACTAAATAAAACACAGTAAATTAAAAGACAAGCATGCAAAGGAAAAAAAAAAAAGAGAGAGAAAAATAACAAAAAATAGACTGCATTACCTGGATTTACCACTAAGCCATAGACTCTTATACAGCAACAGCCAAACCATACATTTTTATCTATACATGACACACTTTACCTCATTGATCGTTTTACAGTCATTTTAGCATCAAATGAGTCCCAAAAAGCTTCGTTTTCGATTTACAGCAGCTCTTCTTGCTTCCCAGCAGTTGCAGCAGTCCAGGCAGTTCATTTTTGAATTTTTTGGCTCACGACGGGGAACCAATTCGAATGGACCTCTCAGCTGCACGCTCAAAACGGTCCCCTGCTTCCTTTACCTTGTTTCTTGCTGCCTCGTGGGTCAGGGGCGCACGGTGAAGCCATAAAACTTCGTGGAATCTTCGTGTTTCAGCTTGGAAGACGAGATTAAAAGATAAAACGGAGAATTACCAGGCCTGCTGAAGAAAGAAGAACACACAAAGGATTTTGAAGCCTCGGATCCTCGTAAATGAAGTCTCCCATTCACTCTAATGCAGGAAGAAGCCAGGATGGACTGTTCAATTTTCAGATGGTGGCACAGCCTTGAAAAGCTTCAAAAAGGTGGGTCTGGCTTCTTTTTTTGTATTTACAGTGTATTTAATGCCATCAAGAGTAAAAATTAAACTGTTAGGATATTTCATTTGGAATCTAATGTTTTTGTCAATTAGAAACTTACAGTATGGAGCCAGCATTTGTCTAGACTGTCTCATTTGTGTTGGTAAATCCTGTGTTATAGAAACTTTATAACTTTGCCACATTATAGATCCACCAGATTTTTTTATGGTTAGAAGTATTTTATTCACATCCTGGAAGTTTAATATTTTGACATACACAGGTCTTGGTGTATTTGAAGCTTGGGACTCCCTGTAAGCTCTATGTGCTCTTTCGATGACAATTTGCTGAACAACCACAGCGTCCTTAAGTAATGTTTCAAATATTTGTATGATAGAAGTGGTCAGATCATTATATTGGATTGATTCTGGGATCCATCTGATGATTATGTTGTTGCGTCTTGATCTTGCTTCCAGGTCCAGAATTTTGTTTTGCATCATTTGAATATCAGCCTCATGTGATTCAGATCTTTTAGTGAGCAATGTTATATTGTCGTCATTTACTGCTATTCTGGTTTCTGCTTTCTCCATTCTTGTTAGAATCCGATTACATGTCTCACTAAATGTTTGTGTTTGGGATGTTAGGTCTTTTAAGGCATCTTGTATAGGTAATAATGCAGACTTAATTTCTTCCATCGTAACCTGTTGATCAGATTTCGCTGATGCCCCTGTTTTTGCAGTCTCTTGCTGTTTAAATGTTTTCTGTCTCTTAAATATGGATTCCTTCTCTGGAGACTGTAATGCTGACAGTTTAGTTTTAGTAGTTGTAGTGTCCATATTTTTATCTTCTTTTGACATTTTGAAATGCTGCAGATAGAGATAATTACCAAGTAAAGGTTTCAGTAATGAGGTAGTTCAGTCTTTTGTTTGGTGCTCTGTTCAGAATCAACCAAGCAATCAGTTCCAATCCTGTTGTCACCAAGTATTTTTTTTCAATTTTTTTTCCTCGATAAGATCGCTGACTTCTAGTAGTTTATTAATTGCTGTCAATTAGTTGATTAACTCCAAATGTACATCCGCAGAGTTGATTTTTGTTTCTGGTCTTTGGAGAGCTGAAGTACTGCAGTGCTTATAGAATGGCGGCCATCTTTGAATCCAGGGAGAAGTACAGATCTAACCAAAATCATGCCACCCCAGTGGAATCACAGAACCAATAAATTTAAAATTAACAATAAATTAAAACTTCTTTAAACAAGAATCTCATGAGCAAAACATAACGTATGTACACTGCTGACATAATGCAAAACTCTGCACAGTTGACAGTTATGGAAATCTGCAATGTCCTAAAAATACTGTCAAATCAATCACTGTGGTCACACCTACAAGGCATAGGTATGCATCTAAACTCTGTACTTTCAGAAAATATCTGTACAGTTGACAATCATGCAGGCAGTACATCAATCCTGCCAGCAGGTGTGGGATGACACTTTAGCAAATACATTCAACTAAATCTACATCTCTGACAAAAATAGTTTTGTGTTTACCAGCAGAAGGGGCACTGCCTCTTCCTATTCCCGATGGCCCTGAAAAAAATTTGAAGGAGTGGTAATGTCAACAACACTGCATGTTACAGTATAACAGGGGTAATATCTCCAAATAGCTCACATTTACAGTAGCTGCAATGTTAACAGGTATGTGGGTCACAATAGCTACATGAGTTTAAAACTGCAGCTAACCTTTCCCCCCACAAAACACCTGACACCCACAAAAAACTATTTTCACTCTGACGTGCTGAATGCTACAGTATTCTAATGCTGATCTAACTAAGCATACCTGGACACTCATCTTAAGTGGAAATGGTGGCACCCATGTCCACAACATATTGGGTGATGGATGCCTGGGAGCTGTCCTGCAAGGTTTGCCAAGAATTCTTCTGTGGCTGACAGTTGCTCTCCTGCAGGCCCACCTACAGTGATCTGACAATCCCTGGTCATATCTGCTGCATGTCTGCATGCCAAGTGGATCATTTCTGTGGCATGATGTTGCACCTGCTCATATGTGTGATTCTGGTGACCCACAGCATTAATGTTATGCACCAGTTCTGGACAGCAGGACTTGAAAGTGTTGGCACAAAACCTCAATGATGAGGTAATTTTCTCCCTCTGTAAATTGTGGCTGGTGTCTTGCATGCATGATTTTCCTGAAATACAAATAAATGAAAACACATGTCATGAGCACATATGTGAGAGTACAGTATGTACAGATACAGCAATTAAGAAAACACATGTCATGATCACATATGTGGGAGTACAGTATGTAGAGATACAGCAATAAAGGGAGGCTATCAGTATTCCCCGCTTGATTACACATCTCATATTCAACAGTGTGCCAAACATACAAAGGGTGTGAATGCAATGATATTAGTAGTAGTTACCTACTCTTGTTTGTGCCATGGCAGATACTCACATATGATGACACGTCCAACACAAGTTTCCATTGCAGTGTTCCCCATAGCAGGATCCCCCCCCAGTAACATATGTATATACAACATTGCCAACCAAATAGCAGTGTACTAGTACAAATGCTTACAAAAGAAGTATCCAGGAGACCTGTGTACCTGTACCTGTGTACCTAGTTAACACACAACAATATACACCATGAAATATCAGCTGGCATCCACTTAAAGTCCTACCACTGAACAATGCTGTTGAATTCTTTAACTCGGCATTCCTCCATGTACTACAAAGCCATGTCTAACTGAGAATTGATGGACATGCTCCACCTAAAGAAATTCAAGTTACTGCAAGCCACGTGCTCTAGTGAGCTAAACCTCATCACAACAATAAATACAACATGCTGGAGGGATTGATTTCTGTCACAGAGACTACCCATGCTTTGGAACAAAATTCCTAACTACATTAGGCAGAGCCCCTCACTAACAGTCTTCAAGAGAAATCTTGACGAATGGATGGGTAACAGAAAGTACACCCCTGGGATGATTCATTGGCTCTGCTTAACAGAGGCTCAGTTAATTAATCAATGGGGCAGCGAAAGCCGGCACACTCTGGCTAGGCTTATAAATGCCCTGGGGCAGATAGCCTAGTACCTACCTATGAACATATAAGAAAAATACAGGCAAAGAGATCCGGACATGGAAAACTTTACAATACAAAAAGTAAGAAGAGAAAGAAGAAAAGTAGAAAAGGAGATCAGTAATGGAGAAATTAAAGAAATAGAAACTGAGGTTATGCAGTACCTGTGAAGTGAATGATTCAGTGTAGAAAATCGAATGCAGAAAGCACCACAACAGGATAGAGCAATGGATATCCAAATTGAGGGGAAACCAGTGGAACAGGAAGCAATTGGTCAGGTGCTATATCAAGATATTTTGGAGCCTTCTACAGGAAACCAGTATAAATGTTCAATTGAAGCAAGACAGCAAGGAAAGGAACAGGAAACTGTGGAAACTCTGATGTAGTCAATGTTGAGGAATGATAGGGCAGTGAGTTCCCATATGACAGAGCAACAGATGGCACAGGATGAAATTAAAGAGAAGATGATACAAGAAGATGCTACAGAACTTTCTATAGAATTCCCCCAGGAAACAAAAAACAAGGGATGTGCCCTCAGTTTGGAAGACAATGAGCTAAGAGAAGAGTTGCTTGATTTAATAGACATGGATAGCTATATTAAGATGAATGAGAGAAGTAGACTGCAGAAGGTCAATAAAACCCAAAAAAGTCAGAAGTCTGATAAAACAAATGAATGCAGTAATTAGGACTGTCCATAGAGATCCATGTGTTATAACAGAAGTAAACAGGATATATTACTATGCTGCTAAATTAATAACTGATAAAGTTCTACCACAAGAAAAGAGGGTAGTGAGAGAAAGGAAGGGGAGAAATTGAATACCATCATGGAAGTACCAAATAGAGAAAACTGTAGAGCAATTAAGACAAGAAGTGTCACTCTTAGAAGACTATAGAAGACGGAATAGATCAGCAAAAGTACTAAGAAAGATAGATGTGATTAAAGCATTGCACGGTATTAGAACAAATCAGGATCTATTATGCACTATTGCAAATAAACTAAAAATTTCAGCACAGGTAGAAAAACTTAGAGGATACACAGATAAATATAAGGGAAAAGTACAAAATAAGCAATTTATTGATGACCCAAACAAGTTTTATAGAGAATTGGGAAATAAGGTAAAAGGAATTGAAAGACCACCAAAAAGGAGGAAGTAGATACATTTTGGAGCGGTATCTATGAAGATCCTGTGGAACATAACAAAGATGCTAAATGGATAGAAGAAGTAAAAAAAAAAGAATAAGAAGTTTAAAGGTACAGGATATGAGATTGAAACAAAGGTAAGAAAAGACTCTAACTGGAAACCCCCAGGCCCAGATGCAGTACTTAACTTTTGGTTAAAAGTATTAACATCTTTGCATGAAGATTTAGCCAAGAGTAAGAACTATTTATATGCACACCCCAAACAGACACCAACCTGGCTAACAACAGGCAAAACAATGCTCTGACTTAAGAGTTAACTTGCAAGCTACCCTAAAAATTATAGATCAATAACTTGCCTTCCGACGCTGTATAAACTATGCATGGGAATTGATGCTGACAGGGTTTATAGTCATTTAAAAAAAACTCAATTATGGCAGTAGAAAAAAAAGAGCAATAAAAGAAAGTCATATGGAACAAAGGATCATTTGTTATTAAATAAAGTCATACTGGAGAACTGTAAAAAGGGGAAGAATTTAAGTCTGGCATGGTTTGACTATAAAAAAGCATTTGATAGTATCCCACATTCATGGATAAAAGAGTGCTTAAAAAATATATGAGATACACCCTACACTGATTGACTACATTACAGTGACCTTGAAACAGTGGCAGACCACTCTACAATCAAGCCATGATAAAGGACAGATTATTATTCCAGGGATAAAAATTCAAAGGGGGATATTCCAGGATGACTCTCTGTCACCATTGCTATTCTGCCTTACCATTAATCCATTAAGCTGTTTAGTTAACAGCTTAGGCCATGGCTACAATTTGACTCCAAAAAAACAACAAAGTGTAAAGACTTCTCTTCTCTTTGTATGTGATTTAAAACTGTATAGCTCATCAGATGAGGAACTGAAAGCACAGCTGCAGGTTGTCAATACTTTTTCAGATGATATAATGATGTCATTTGGTCTTGATAAGTGTGCAAAAGCAACCTTTAAAGCAGGAAATTTGCAGCACCAAGAAATGTTTGTGATAAGAATGTGATATAAAAGAACTTGACAAGGGGGAGTGTATAAATATTTGAGAATTGATGAAGGATCAATAATAAAACATGAACAGATGTGAATAAAACTTAGTAAGGAATATTTTAGAAGACTTTAATTCTGTAAACAGCATTGACATCTAGGAACAAAATCCAAGCTCTGCTCTTATCTTTACCCCCAGCAATATCTCTGAATGTGTTACCCTAACCCAAAACACCTTCTTATCCGCCAACAAATGGCTATCCAATAATCTACTCATTCTTAACCCAAAAAGGCCAAGCTATTTCTATTTCTCCCCCAGTTCCTCTCTCATCACAAATCTTCTTTTACTACTACATCCTCCAATAACACTATCATAAAACCCGAACCTCAAACAAAGCTCCTAGGTGTCATCATTGATGATAAACTTAAGTTTAAGCTTCACTTACTACAATGTACAAAAGAACTCGCCAGAAACTAGGATTACTATATTGCAATAAAAAATTCCTAAACTCTAATGCCAGACTCTCCCTGGCTCAGGCACTTCTCCTTCCCTCTCTTCTATACGCTGCCCCAATTCTAATTAATATTCAATCCACAATCTTGCTCAAACTTCAACAAACATACTACAAAATAACTCGATTCATTATGAACTCTCCATATAACTCCCACCACTGCCTATCTCTAAATGCCCTCCAATGGCTTGAACTCCCCCAGCTCCTGCTATCACAACTTCATGTGTTACACACTATTCTATAAAACCATCTTCATGCCCTGCTCTACCCTTCTTCATATCCCCCTACTCCCCATCTTGGACCCTACCCAGCTGTAACCAGCAACTTTTAGATATTTACCATCTTGAAAAAAATGTGGGTAAACTCCTGTATAAATGCCCTGTTGCCCAGTCTTAGAATAAACTCCCTATACACATTACCTCCATTAATCACCTGCAACACTTTAAAAAAGAACTTAAACTCCATCTACTCAACACCAAGATGTACCCCTGCCATGACTCAACCTAAACTCCATTTCTCTGCTGTTTTATACTCCCACCACTAGAAATACTTTCAACATCCTCCCCCTATTTTTGTACTTGTATCTGCTATGAGGTTACCTAGTTAACACATCTTCTCCATATATACACTTGTATAATGTGTTGAATAATATTGTTTATCTCTTTCGACATATTCTATTTAGTTTAAGAAGTATGTACTTGTTTTTTAACTTTTTTATGTTTTCATTTTTGGACTCTAACCTTGTATTATCCTGAAGTGTGTACTAACATATGTACTGTAATGTTACTGACTGTGAATTTTATTTTTTAATTATGAAACTTCTTTGTAATCTGGAGCTTTTCTCCTTGGGTCTCCACTGAAAATAGGCTACTGACCCAGTTAGACCAACCCCATTTAACAAATGTCAATAAATAAATAAACTATAATAAATAAATAAATAAACCAATTTGTTCCTCCTGTCCTAAGTGGAGGATTGACTGGCCCCAAAATGTGTTGGACAGATTAGATAGGAAAACAAGAAGGATGCTTCACGCTCACCAAATGATTTCTAAAAATCAGTGTATACCAAGATTATATATTCCCCGTTCTGAAGGAGGGATGGGTCCCCTTGAAATTGATTACATACATAGATCTGCAATTGTGGGACTCCACACATATCTACTGATCTCACAAAATGCAAACATAGTGAAAGTTTTGAAACATGTGGAGAATAAATCTAAGATGACTTCTCTGATTAATTTAGTAGAAGCATATCTGTGCCAAGCAGGAATGGAACTCAAATCAGAAGTAGATAAAAATAAGGCAGTAACTGAATATGCCAAAAACAAAAGAAAGAATATAAGATGAAGAACCAGATGAGAAGGCAAGAAATGTGGAAAAAGCATAACTATAGCTGCAAGTATAGAAAACTTCTGGAAGAACCTCATGTTGATTAGGAAAGAACACAGGTGTGATTAAGGAGAAGTGAATTCAAACCAAGAGATGAAAGGTTAATATTGTCAGCCCAAGATAGTGGGCTACATACACACTGGTTTCCAAAATCCATTGAACATGTGGGGTAAACAGATACATATAGGTTTTGTAAAACTGAATTGGAAACAGTCGCACACCTTGTTGCTGGTTGTGACATACTAATGGCAGAAGGACTGTATACTAAAAGGCATAATAATGTGGCACTGGGGATTGTGCAAACATTATGGTAATGAAGTGGGTGAAAAAGACTGGAAATACATGCCACAAAGCATCATAGAAAATGATGAAGTTTGTATCACATGGGATTACCTGTTACCAACAGTTCAAAAGATAGATGTTAGAAAACCGGATATAGCGGTCCAAGAAAAGAAGACAAGAATAGCATCGATCATTGAAATCACCGCACCCAGTGACTACAGTGTCCTGCGTACAGAGAGACACAAAGTCATAAAATATCAGGATCTGCAGGCAGAAACAGGAGCAATGTGGAAGAAAGATACCTAGACAGTTCCAATAGTAGTTGGAGCAACGGGTCTTATAAAAAAGAAACTACAATCATATTTAGATATGTTACCAATCCATGTAACCCCATATGAATTGCAGAAGGAGTCATTACTGGGCACACTGCGGGTGCTGTGAAGAGCACTTTTGGCTGACATCAAAGATTGAAACAATACTAATTTCATGAACTTTAATGATATGTTGACTTAGGAATGGGGTCCATTCCCATCATGGTATTAGAAACCCAAAAGATTTGGAGAAATTAAAAAATGGGAGAGACCTTATCAACAAAGATATAGGTAAGTTTAAAACAGCTGCCCATACTCAGTTTGGATTTGTCAAAGGGAGATAATGCCTGTGAAGCACTGTGGACTTCTTTGAGACAGTCAACAGGGCCATGGGCAAAGGATACTCTGTGAATACAGCCTATGTACACTTAGCCAAGGCGTTTGACAGTATCCACACTCAGGCATCATTGACAAACTCAGCTAGGTAGGTATCAACCCTTATATCATTAGATGGGTCACTAAATGGCTCACTGATAGAACCCATATAATCAAAATAAGGGAATCCATCTCCAACAGGAGACCTGTAACCAGTGGTGTTCCACAGGAATCTGTCCTGGCTCTTCTGTTGTTTAGAATCTAGTTTACCAAAACCTAAATCTAAAACTAAAGGTTTTTGGCTGACAAAGTTTGCTGATGACTGCAAACTGGGAGTGAACATGGAATCCCCAAACAATGTCAATGTCCTTCAAGAGGATCTTACACACACAAATGATTGATACCAAACTCATGGCCTTAACCTCAATGCAAACAATGTATTATGATCTCTCTCAGTAAGTGTGATGTTGCTGCTAACTAACATATCAGTATAACAGCCCTGAGTATGCAGTCACTAGTGAGAGACCCGGGCACACATATTGACAGTAACCTTACCTTTTATCACCATGTTTCCACTGTGGTGAGAAGGCCATTCTATATTGCTCATCTCATAAGTAAGGCTGTTGCATACAGAAATGAACATAAGTTATAACCTCTCTGTACTCTCCCATCATCAGGCCAATAATGGAATACAACACCCCTTTTGGTATGCAACTTTCCAAGCACCTGCAGAAATTGGAGAGACCTCAAAGGTTCATCACAATGATAATTCAAGGTCTTCATCATGTGTCCTATGTGGATCATCTGAAATCACTGTCATTTTATTCTGTTTCATACAAACTACTCAGAGGCGATCTATGCCTTACATATAAAGCAGTCAGTGACCATGATTTATTGTAAATGCTGCATATCCACAAATCAAATGGTACACAGGTTATTCACTTTAAAGACCTTAGCTGGGTATGTGACAGGAATAGAACATGCTTGAGGGTCATACTTGTCTCCCAGAGGTTACCACACCTTTGGAACAGACTCCCACATCATGTCAAACAGAGCAACTCACTGTCTCTCTTCAAACACAATGTGGACGATTGGATGTGTAACCATAAATTCACCCTGGGGGGTTCCACCTATGTCCCTGTTGCACAGAGGCAATTGATGCTAATTGTGGAAATATGGGTATAACTTGGCTAGGCTTGTAAGGGTCCTAAGGGCATTAGCCTAGTAACTTCCTATGATCCTAGGATATGACTCAGTCACAGTCCAAGTGGGAGTACATGAACTGCAACATACCTCCCTAGATTTTACTTAGAGATACTTATTTAAGCTCTTGGAAGGCATCTGTGCAGTCAATGACACATGAGTGACAGCCACGAAGAGCACACCGACACTGCAACATTATTATGCCATCCACACATTTATGACAACTACTACACAGCAGGGAGTAAAATGTGGAAGTGTCTCTATGTGAATCAAAATGTAAGATGCTGAAAGGCTGGTCAAACAGGACAATGCAGTTGAGCTGCTCCAGGTGCACATCATCATAGGCAAAATCCAGTTCTACTTCCATGCAACCCCCCCCCCATGACCCAGGAAACCCATGCCATGTTTTTACACTTATTAGAAACACTTGCTTTACAACTCAATACCATATTTGTGGGCGACTTTCATTATCCGACTATTAACTGGGAATCCTATACAACACCAAACATACAGGCACAGAGATTCACAGATTTTATAAACACAAGTGCCCTGGACCAGATAGCCAATACACCAACCAGGAGTGCAACTATACTAGATCTGGTCCTCACCAATATGGAAGAGTCATGCATGCCCCCTGCTGTAATGTCTTCCCCAAAAACAATGGTTTCCTTTGAAGAAAAATAAAACTTGGAGCCCTGGCTAAAAAAATGGAATATTTAGGGAATACGGTAAAGCTAGCCTTCAGCTATTATGCCATAAACTAGCCAAATCTCAAGCCCCCATAAACAGTGAGACCATTGCATCCTATGCAGAGGTGATCACAGACATCCTGTATGGGGATGGTAATAGCTGCATAGAGGCAGCCATACCCAGCAGGGAGAAGTACAGATCTTTTTTTTTCAATAATCGTTTTTATTGTTTTACAAAACCATTATACATTTCACACACTATTTACATTATGTACAATACTGCTTCCAATGTTTTAGTTCCATTTTGAATTTCCCTATTATACATTAAGAATAAATATCATTTTAACCAAGTACAGGAAAATAAAATAACAAAAAATTAAACATAAAAGCATCTACTATAGACAATTATAAACCAACTCAAGCCAATAATTTGTATTATTTCTACATTTTCTATCTAATCCAAGAATGTGTTGATACACATACAGAATGTCCTAACGGAAAGTGGATAGGAACTGTTACGCCAAAATAATATTAAAGATTTGTTCCCAAATTTTTATGCTGTTTATACTTTTCTTATTATTTCTAATTAACAATTTGTGGCTAATATATGCTTAATCGCTAACAGCCTGAAATTTTGCCACTTATTACACCTGTGCTGGGTTCAACCAATTTGTGGCTATATATAATTTCATTAGTAAACTAATATTCATAATTACAATCTTTTTTGTTTTGTACAAATTCTCCGGTGGAATATGTAAAATCAGAAATTCCCAGGAGAGTGTTGAGTTTTGGTAACCCATTTTTTGTAGCTGTAACTTTAATGAATTCCATAATTTATAAATGCACTTGCAACTCCAGAACATGTGTAACAGGTCTGCTGTCTGATCTACACACTGTGGACATTTAGGTGACTTTTAATCAAATTTATGAAGTGTTAGATGGGTATAATATGCATTGTTAAATATCATCAATTGAGTAAAGACCAGTTTTGAAGTGATACGGATTTTAATGTTAAGTTAAACGCCTCTACTATTTTTACTGTCGTCTAGGATGGCAATTTCTCTCTCCAGTATTTCAATAACAGAATATGATTTTATATTTTCTCTCTTTTACCATTTTATACGCTGAGGATATATATTTTCTGTCTTGTTGCAATGCTTCCCACAGATGACATGAAATAACTAGTTCCTCTTTTTTAATTTCAGAACTGGTAAAATAATTTATGGCCAAATCTTTTAACTGCCTCATTATAATTAAATAAGAAATGGGAAGATTCATCTCTTTTAAGATATCATGTACCGCTACTCCTAAGAAGGGGTATAAATCCCTTACAGTTAATTCCTTAATAAATGGATATTTCTTTAAGTCTATCAGTTGATTGCCTATAGTCATATTAGGATTCCCATCAAACGGTTGAAACATCATCATATATTTTAAAAGGTTCAAGGAGGCAAACAGAGTTTGAGTCGCCATTGCCCATACCTTGATGTGCTCCATTAACTCATATTTACTCAATGTTCTTATATTCAAAAATGGTACAGCTTTAACATTAATTCCCTTCCCTTTTATTTGTTTATAATTTAGCAGTACCCATTTGGGTATCCATTTTCTATTTTCACTGTCCAAGTAAGACACCCTTAAAATCCTATTGGCCTGAATCACTGTATAATACATCTCAAAATCCGGTAAATCCAACCTCGTTTTAGGAGCCATCAGTTTCTCATAGGATATTCTCGCTTTTCTGGGTTCCCACAGAAATTTCCCCAATCCTATCTGAAACTGCTTAAACAAGGCTTTTGTGATTTGAAGATGTGCTGCTCTAAAAATATATAGCATTCTGGGGAGAACGCTCATTTTATTATCGCTGTTTTGCCATCATCGGTAGCTTCAACTTACTCCATCTTTTCAAATCCATTGTTATTTGGTCTCCAGTTGCCTTAATATTGTTGATAAAAACTTCTCTATTTTCAGTTGAGAAGTCAATCCCCAAATATTTTATTCTTTTTTCTGTTCTTACTCGTCCTATCAATGGTAGCATTGAAAAGGTGTAGGTGTCTTTAGAGGGAATATTTTGGTTTTTTTAAAATTTAGTTTGTAATTAGTAATTTTCTCAAAGGTTTGTATTGTTGTTAGTATTTTTTCCTATCCGACACCGTGTGGTACTGTATATATTTAGATCATCTGCAAAAGCAGCCATCCTAACCTTTATCCCAAGAAGTACAGGAAAATTATAAAAAACATTTTGTTTCATATGAAGAAATAAAGGTTCCAAGTACAGATTAAACAGTATGGGAGACAATGGGCATCCCTGTCGAGTTCCATTTTTAATTTGAATCCTTTTGGAGCATTCATGATTTATATATAAACTAGTGTATGCATTCTTGTATAAATTTCTTAACATAGAAATAAAGAGCTGAGGTATATTGAAATATGATAATGTTTCAAATAAATATGCCAAATTAACTCTATAGATTGCTTTTTGAGCATCAATTATTAAAGCATATATGTTCATATTTTTATACTTCGCATAAGATATTAAAGTATGAAGAGTTAATGTATTGTCTGTAGTCTGTCTCCCATCTATAAACCCCGCCTGTTCTTCTGATATTATCAAGTTTATTATTTTTTTTAATCTACTAGCTAGAATAGATGTCATGATTTTCATATCAATATTCAACAGTGATATGGGCCTATAATTGTCTGGATTTTTGGGATTACTATTCTCTTTCAATATCAGAATTGTTCTTGAGGCATTAAAATGAAGATCATTGCTGCCATTCAAAATGATATAATTAAAGGTCTGTGAAAGTACGGTGCTCAGAATCCCACTAAAAGATTTATAAAATTCAGATGTCATACCATCTGGTCCTGGGGCTTTATGTGCTTTAATTTCTTAATTGCCTCTAGAACTTCATCAACTGTAATCAATGCAGTCAATTCTCCATGAGAATCCTTGTCAATCTTGGGAAAATTAATTTTCTGTAAGAACTCTTTTCTCTTCATCATGCCCATGAGTTTGTTGCTCACCATATATCTGATTAAAATTTATTCAAAAATCTTCATGACATCTGACTTATCAGTATATAACGTATTGTCATGATTTATTTCGGTAATTAATCGTGTCGATTTCGTCTGATTAATAATACGGGCTAATGCTTTTGAGGGAGTTTGAATGTGATTTGCATATTTAACTAAACTTCTTTGTTCATACAGTGTCAATTTTCTGTTGTGCATAAGAAACATCTCTTTCTGACATCTTAACAACTCAGTTTCTGTTTGTTCAGTGTATTTACTCATCAGCTCCTGGTCCAATAATTGTATTTTAGTTTCTAGATCCAGTTGTTCTTTCTTTTGGAGTTTTTTATAATAAGTGGCTTTCTGAATAAATAATCCTCTTAACAAAGTTTTAGTTGTAGCCCATTCTATATCTAATGGATGTTCATTACGGGGTATATTGTATACTAATTGTTTAAGTATCTCCTTAACTTCCTGTACTATATCTTCTTTGGTTAATAGGTATGGGTTTAAGGACCAATTATATCCACCATGATTTTTAGTATTCAAAATATCAGTCTTTAAAGTTAAAGTTATTTTAGAATGGTCTGAGAGCTGTCTAGCTTGATTAGAAACCCTAGGGTCAAGTGAAATGAACACTTCTGGAATTTTCAGTAAAAAAAAATCAATTCTTGACCACATTTTATGGCAGCTAGAATAGAAGTAAAGTTTTCTGCCTTTGCTTGTATGTGTTTGTGATTAAAAGGGTCATACAGTTTGAAATGTGTACTCAGTTCTTTCAACGCTACCATTGCCTGCTGCTTTTCTATTAAAAGCAGTCAAGCTCTAACTTATCAGTTTTAGAATCTTGGTATGCATTCCAATCCCATCACTATGTAACAGTTGTTATATGACTGTAGAATAGAGTAAATTGAAGCTATATAATAATGTTGGTTCACATTTGGGGCATAAACACATATAAGTACTATCGGCTTATCCAAACTTTCAGATTTGAGAACCACCAAAACACCATCTGCCTTCTTTATCTATTTCTTCCTTTATCCTCCAAAATTTCTCCTTGAAACTGGATTCTTGATTATAATTGCCACCCCAGCACTATTCGTAGTCCCTTCCGCCTTTACAACCTTCCTAATCCATTTCTTGTCCTTCATTGTTTCCCACTGGTCATTAGTCAAATGTGTTTCTTGCAATAGAATAAAACCTGCTTCTTGATTTAAAAACAGATGCAGAAACAGCTTTCTTTTTTCATGCGTTCTGGAGTCCTTTAACACGTTCCAGGAATCTATTATCCACATTCTAAACTATGAATTGATGAATAATGGTATCTATTTTTGTTTTCCACCTTAGAATTGACAAGTGTTGAGTATTACGTGATTTTTTGGAGCAACACAGCCATCCCATCCCTACCCAGGTGCCTATCCACTATTCCTCGGACCAGTGATGAATACATAGGTTTTTTCACATTGGATAACATTCCCCAAGTAGCTAATCTACTGAATTCTATTAACTAACAATAAAACAGCATGCAAAAAACCTATACCAACTATATATCTACGCTCAAGCAAAGCCTAACCCAGACATTCCTTTACTAAACACCGCACTCAAAGTAACTACAGCTCTGAACATTTCCCTAATGATTCATGTAAACTAATTGTACCCTGACATGTCGTCAATAATTCACTTATTAAACAAACTTTAAATTCAGCAATAATATATTAGCATTATAATTACTTGTTTCAAAACCTTTTTAACTAACAGTTCACCCTCATAAACACACAGTTGTTATACATTTGTTTTAAAATAAGCCATTATTAAGGTCAGCTATTTATCTCTCAAAACATTCCTACAATATTGCATGCTTAATTTTTATAGATCATTACAGTTCAACATCACCTATGTAATGTTACGCCTTTACACTGCCTGTTTCTAATTATGCTATATATTATATATTTTTTTTTCTTTTTTTTTCCCTCTTCCCTAAACTGGGATCAAAGTTAAAAGATACTTATTTATTCACTTATTCATTCACTTCAGTAAAACACAGTAAATTAAAAAGACAAGCATGGTAAAAGGAAAAAAAAAAAAAAAAAAAAGAGAAAAAAATAACAAAAATAGACTGCATTACCTGGATTTACCACTAAGCTTTCATAGACTCTTATGCACAGCAACAGCCAAAACCATATACATTTTATCTATACATGACACACTTTACCTCATTGATCGTTTTACAGTCATTTTAGCATCAAATGAGTCCCTAAAAGCTTCGTTGCTCGATTTACAGTAAGCCTCTTCTTTGCTTCCCAGCAGTTGCAGCAGTCCAGGCAGTTCATTTTTTGAATCTTTGCGCGCAATGACGGGGAACCACCATTCAGCGAATGGACTACTCTCAGCTGCACTGCACGCTCAAAACGGTCCCCCTGCTTCGCTTTACCTTGTTTCCTGCCGCTCGTGGGTCAGGAGCGCTCGTTGAAGCCATAAACTTCGTGGAATCTTAAAATTGTTTCAGCTTGGAAGACGAGATTAAAAGATAAAACGAGAATTTACCAGTGCCTGCTGAAGAAAGAAGAACACACAAAGGGATTTTGAAATACTCGGATCCTGCGTGAAATGAAGTCTCCCAGCCCCACTCCTAATGTAGGAGGTTATGCCAGGATGGACTGTTCAATTTTCAGATGAATGGCTTTTACAGCCTTGAAAAGCTTCCAAAAAGGTGGGTCTGGCTTCTTTTTGTATTTACAGTTATTATTTAATGCCATCAAGAGTAAAAATTAAACTGTTAGGATTATTTCATTTGGAATCTAATGTTTTTTTTGTCAATTAGAAACTTTACAAGCATGGAGCTGGCATTTGTCTAGACTGTCTCATTTTGTGTTGAGTAAGAATCCTGTGTTATAGAAACTTTATAACTTTATACATTATAGATCCACCAGATTTTTTTTTTATGGTTAGGAAGTATTTTATTCACATCCTGGAAGTTTAATATTTCAGACTTATTACCACAGGTCTTGAATGTGTATTTGAAGCTTGGGACTCCCTGTGTAAAGCTCTATGTGTGCTCTTTTCGATTATTGGCTATTTAACTGAACAACCAGCTGGCGTCCTTAAAGTAATGTTTCAAATATTTAGTATGATAGAAAGTGGTCAGAATCATTATATTGGATTGATTCTGGGATCCATCTGATGATTATTGTTGTTAAAGCGTCTTGATCTTGCTTTCCAGGTCCGTAATTTTATTTTGCATCATTTGAATATCAGCCTCATGTGATTCAGATTCTTTTAGTGAGTTAAATGTTACATTATTAAATCATTTACTGCTATTATTCTGGTTTCTGCTTTCTCCATTCTTGTTTAAGAATCCGATTACATGCCCTCACTAAATGTTTGTGTTTGGGATGTTAGGTCTTTAAGGCATCTCCTATAGAGTAATAATGCAAGACTAATAATTTCTTCCATCGTAGAACTCTGTTGATCTAGATTTCGGGCTTGAATGCCCCTGTTTTGGTAGTCTCTGGTATGTTTCTAAATGTTTTCTGTCTCTTAAATATGGATTCCTTCTCTGGAGACTGTAATGCTGACAGTTTAAGATTTTAGCAGTTGTATGTGTAATCCCATATTTTTATCTTCTTTGACATTTTGAAATGCTGCAGATAGAGATAATAATTACCAAGTAAAAGGTTTCAGTAATGAGAGTAGAAGTTCAGTCTTTGTTTGGTGCTCTGTTCAGAATCAACCAAGCAATCGGATTCCAATCCTGTTGTCGCACCAAGTATTTTTTTCAATTTTTTTTCCTCGATAAGATCGCTGATTTCTAGTAGATTTATTAATTGCTGTCAATTAGTTGATTAACCCAAATGTACAATCCGCAGAGTTGATTTTTGTTTCCTGAATCTTTGGAGAGCGGAAGTTACTGCACGAATTACTTATAGAATGGCGGCCATCTTTGAATCCACAGGAGAAGTACAGATCTAACCAAAAATCATGCTACCCCAGTGGAATCACAGAACCAATAAATTTAAAATTAACAATAGAATTAAAACTTCTTTAAACAAGAATCTCATGGAAGCAAAAACATAAGCATTGATGTACACTGCTGACATAATGCAAAAATCTCTGCACAGTTGACAGTTATGGAAATCTGCAATGTCCTAAAAATACTGTCAAATCCAATCACTGTGGTCACAATTTGCTATAAGGCGCCATGGTATGCGCTCTAAACTCTGTACTTTTCAGAAAATATCTGTATGAGTTGACAATCATTGCAGGCAGTACATCGAAATCCCTGCCAGCAGGCGTGGGATGACACTTTAGCAAATACATTCAACTAAATCTACATCTCTGACAAAATAGTTTTTAGTGTTTACCAGCAGAAGGGGCACTGCCTCTTCTCATTCCCGATGCATTCAAAAATTTGAGGAGTGGTAATGTCAACAGCACTACGCATGTTACAAGTATAACAGGGGTAATATCTCCAAATAAGCTCACATTTACAGTAGCTGCGGGCTGTTAACAGGTATGTGAGTCACAATAGCTACATGAGTTTAAAAGAACTGCAGCTAACCTTTTCCCCCACAAAGAACACCCGGACAATACCCACAAAAACTATTTTCACTCTGAAGCGTGCTGAATGCTACAGTATTCTAATGCTGATCTAACTAAAAGCATACCTTGGACACTCATCTTAGAAGTTGAAAATGGGTGGCACCCATGTCCACAACATATTGGGTGATTGATGCCTGGGAGCCGTCCTGCAAGGTTTGCCAAGAATTCTTCTGTGGCTGACAGTTGCTCTCCTGCAGGCTCACCCCACAGTGATCTGACAACCTGGTCATATCTGCTGCATGTCTGCATGCCAAGTGGATCACTGTGGCATGATGTTGCACCCGCTCATATGTGTGATTCTGGTGACCCACAGCATTAATGTTATGCACCAGTTCTGGACAGCAGGACTTGAAAGTGTTGGCACAAAACCTCAATGATGAGGTAATTTTCTCCCTCTGTAAATTGTGGCTGGTGTCTTGCATGCATGATTTTCCTGAATC
>NC_056741.1:190421713-190470254 GCF_019279795.1 Protopterus annectens | reverse complement strand
AGCGGCCACACCGACCTTGGCGCCGGGCATCATAGTCGGGGTTTCTTTTTAAATAACTATGCATTTATATATTCATGAGGAAGGAATTTTCATTGAACATGATTGGGCATTTTGAATTATTGATCAATTAGAATTTATGTATTTAACCTTGGATTTTATTAGTCATTGTGTTCTGAGGAAGTCAAACTACTTGATGAAAGCGCTTAACCATTGTGGATGTTAACAATTGTGGATTTTAGCTACGTTTCACTACATTTGTGGATGTGTTTTTTATAATAAATCATTTGTGGACCCACAACATTGTGCTCTATTTTTTGGTTTGCCTGCCTAATAGGACTTTGGGGTCCTGTATTCACCTGGTGCTGCACCAGGTGGGTGCACCCTGGTATCCCAGTGAACATGTCCCAAATTCCTGTAACACTACTCAGATTTCTTTAACCTGGGTAGGAGATAGCTGCTGGGGCATTGCTACCCCTTTCACTGAGGTGTCAGTTCGAGCCGCACTGAGGAGATCAGTCACAAGATCTCCCTCAGAATCCTCCTGCAATCTACTGCAAATGCTCAGCACAAGGGCCTCCCTATCATGGTAAGGTTTTATCATGTTAACATGGTACAATTTGTGCTCCAGCCTCCTGCCTAGCAGTTTTACCATGTAGTTAAAATCACTTCCCTTCCTTACCACCCTGTAGGGTCCCTCCCAAGCTGCTTGCAGCTTGTTGTGTCTGACAAGACTGATAACGATTACCTGCTGCCCTACATCATACTCTCTAGCTCGAGCATTACTGTTATACCTTACCTTTTTCTGTTGTTGGGCATCTGCCAGGTTTTCTTGGGTCAAGCCCATGAGTTCCCTTAGCCTTGTTCTGAGGTTTAGGACATATGCCACAACAGACTCCTTGTGAGATTCACACTCACCTTCCCACTCATCTTGAATTAAATCTAGAGGTCCCCTCACCTTATGCACATACAACTCAAAGTGTGAAAAACCTATCAATTTCTGGGAAACCTCCCTGTAACCAATCAACTGTTGGGGCAAATATTAGTCCCCCTCCTTCTTAAACTGGTCTGCAAATGCCCATAGCATGGACTTGAGTGTAGAGTTTAACCTCTCAACAAGACCATTAGTCTGGGGATGGTAGGGGGGTGGTCTTCAGGTTCTTCACCCCACAGTACTTCCACAGACAAGCCAGCAGGTCTGACATGAAATTTGAACCTCTGGTGTGGCGGATGTAGAGTACAAAAACACCTTTAGTGATCACTGTACACAAGCTAGAGGAATTCCCTATCCACACCACTACAAGCCAATTGCCAACCAATTTTTATGTGGTGTGGATGTCCCACCACTGCCAAACAATTAATATGTGATGCCCGTGCACTGGCCCAGCAATCAGGGAGCCTAAATCCTCACCAACAACACCAGTGAGGGGTATCCACATAGGGGAGTATAACAAATACACACGCAGTAAAGTACAATTTCCCTTAAGAGCACACAGAGATCACAGTCAGTCTGGGGATGGTTTCTCCCTTTCTCTTCAGATACCCAATGAGACTCCCCACTGGCACAGCTATAGGGTCCAGATCTCACCTTAGTGGGCAAGCTAAGACATCCTGTACCCTCTCTGTCCAACCAGTGCTTTGTGTCCCTGCCCACTTAGCTGACACACGCACTTTGATATAAGGGTTATAAACAATCTCACAGACACTCCTGGGGAAGGCTGGCACAGGTTGTCCAGCTGTGCCCCCTTTAACCTAGACTGTACCATAGAAATCACTGCCACCACCCACTAATGTTTATCAGCTGCCAAAAAGGCCCTTATCAAAGGGTGTCCAGTTCTACTGTGCAATATTATTATCCAAATGATAAGTGCAACCGAACAGTCAAGGCTTATTTGGAGTGGCTTTGTACGGTTATCACTATATATATATATATATATATATATATATATATATATATATATGTAATGTACTCTAGAGCTTAAACTATCTTTACACAAAACAGCCACAGTTGAAAGGTTTAAAATATTTAATAATAAATAATAAAAACATAGGACAATATTTCTTACTGCACAGTGCTAATTAAGAGTTCAGAGATCACAGAGAAATAAATAATACAGTAGAAACATTCTGACATCAGTACAGAAAAAAAACTAATCTAATCATCCTATTTACTAGCTATATCTAAGAGAAAACACATTTCTAAAATGAACTTACATATAGTGTATAGGCAGAGTGCTGGTGATGTTAGATGCTCTCAAGACAAATGAAAAATGCTCTGAGTCTCTCTGTCCTTAAAGTGATAACACAGTACCAATGACTCATTTCAGATTATATCATTATTTTCTGTTTCCCGGGATAACAGAAGCTGAGAGTATAACAGCCCTTTTGATCTTGCACCTGGTCAGGAAGCTACAGCAATAAAAGATATTATACATGCAAATTTTAGCAATTAACTCTAGTCTCAAAAACCAAGCAAGAATTTCTCCATCCAGACATCTCAGCTCCGGGTTATGTGATCAAAAATTACACAATGCTTTACTTATCAGCTTTCCTACAGCAGAGTATACTGTTGTTACATTTTTGCAGTTCCACATTTAACACCATTTTCTTCCATTTAAGAGAACAAGCCTGTGGCTTATATCAATATTTACAAATGACCGAATTATCGACAAAATTCTATCTGGCTAGGCTGGCAGCCTTCACCTATCTTCACATTTCCATAAAATTGTAAACACACACACATTAACTCTGGTGTTCTCTGAAGGTAAGACTAGAAAGAAATGGGCTTTGAAAAATGAACGCCGTCTTGAAAGTTTGCCATTCTTAATATTACTACCCATAAATTACTAAACCAAAACCTGCATATCTTACTTATTCTTTTTGCCTTAGTTAAGTTATACAGTACTCAAAATTGTTGGACCCTTCTAAAATTTCTTGGATATGCTTCGGAAATATGGCTTTTAAATATGTATCCTCACATAAACTTATAACAAAGAATATGAATAAATGTTCCTATTACCAGCAATATTGGAATCTTCTCCTTGAACATATATTAAAATATTAATTTAGGCTAAGTTACCTTGCTCCAACAAATATCTCCATTGGTGACAGTATGCAGATGTCTGTGTCAAGTCTAACTTTTATCTTTTTAGTATCTTAGCAATATAACTCTGTTTCTTTTTTCTTTTTCTCCTTTTTTTTTTTTGTAGCACTTGTATATAGTATAGACAGTTTTGTTTTAGAATCCTTTATTTCCTTGATGGTCATTGCACATTTTTAATGACTGTCTTATTGTTTATTACTTCAAATAACACTGTAAAGCAAAATAAAACTTTCTGAAAAAAGTATATAACCAAGTAAGAAATGCAATTTGTCAGTTCATACTTTTAGAGTTAAAAGTGGGCCACAGAGTCCACAATATTGTAAAACTGAATTTGAGGTATAGTCTTCATTGTAATATAACAAATTCTGTTACATGAGAAGGATACATATTTACTATATATTTTTATTTTTATTATATATTTAAGAAAATGTTGAAAAACCCTACATCAAATACAATATTGTGTTTCTCCAACAAAAACAAAACAAACAAATGTTCAGCCAAATATCTGTTTCTTTTTTGTCAGTGATGGTACTTTGCAGAACAAAGAGAAATACTCCATGCTGCCTAATGATTGTAAATATATACCTGGTATTTGTTTAATTAATAGGCATATTTGCATGTACATGTTCTAGTTATGGCAGATTATGAGCATAATGTTCTATATAATATCAGACTGATATAATCATCATGGTCATTTTTATTGGTACTATTACTATACAGTTACATATATAAGCTCAGTTTGCATAATTTTCATGTACTTCATTAAACGACTGTTTACAGCCAGTTTATGCAGGTTTAACTTCATTGTTCAGCTCTATTAATGAAATATTTTTTTTCTTTTGGAGTCATGAAATTGTTCATTTTCTTGATTGTACTTAAAAGTTACAAACAAAGTTATGAAAATCTACTGTCCTATCCCTCACATGTCTGTCATCCAAATCCTTTTCAGTGTTGTCTTGCAAGAGCTGCATTTCTCATAATGTAAGTAAAATATAAACCTAGAATGCTAAATCTGTTATTCGTAAATGTGAGCATTAAAAATGTACATTAGAAATGTAATTTATCATTCTTCTGAATTCTTTCCTTTTAGAATTTAAACAGCTGCGACTTGTTGATGGCGGTCATCGCTGTGAAGGAAGACTAGAGGTATTTCATAATGGGACATGGGGAACTGTTTGTAACAGTGATCTGTCAAAGCATTCTCTCATTATGAACATAGTTTGTAATGAGTTAACATGTGGAGAGACTGGTGAATTGCATAGTCAACCTATTTTTGGAAAAGGTCTGAATTATAAATCGATCGACAATGTCAACTGCCTAAGGCATCACAACTCTCTTTGGCAATGTCCTTCATCTCCCTGGGTTAGCAAGCCATGTAGTCCTGATGAGGAAGTTCATATATCCTGCTCTGGTAAAAAATAAATAAATAAATAAACACCATCTCCTTTATTCAGTTCCAAAACTTTAGTGGCATGTTGTCTAAAATCTGATTATTTTCATCTTACACAGGAAATCAGAAAATACCTTATGGGACAGCAATTCCACTACCATGCAAAAACAAGTCATTGGGTCTGGATTGCACAGGTAAATTAGTGACTGACTATTCCTTATTTATACATTCCTTTCCAGGTTTGAATTTTTTCTGAATCATTTTTGATGAGATCATGCAGATCATATTTGCATATGTAGTTCAAACCATCCGCCATGTATTATTTTAATAAAAATCGCTCATATAACATTACAAAAGAAAGCAAAAACATCAATATCTGCTGTTGTAGTAATATTTCATATTTAGGTATTTTGTGTCAATTAAAACTATATGCATTGTAGTGTAATGTTTTAGAATTTTGTATCAATTACAACTACAAGGCATAGTAGTGTGATGTTTGAAAGCAGTATTTGTAAAACTAGCAATGTATAAAAATCCATATTTTGTAGGGTATTAATGTGAAGTTTAGGAGTGATTGGGAGGGGGCACAGAGGTGATACAGAGGGTTAGTTTGCTTAACAGCAGTGTAGCTATCTATTTGCCTGATTGCAGGGCATAATAGTTTTGTAGATGGGAAATGTCAAGCTGGATGAAGCTCCCCTTGGTGAAATATTTTATCACTGAGATTTTTAAAAATATTTACATTTAAATTTAGTTTAATGCAGTATTATAATTTATGTAAAATACTTTGTTAAATATCAGGCAGGTATTTAGTTCTACAGTACTAACTGAGAATGTATAAGTACTGCAATGTTTTCCTTTTCCTCTGGAGATGATCTGTCGTTGTACAATATAGTGTTTGCAGCAATGATTAACTTGCTCCCAGGTGAACTCCAAGCATGACACAATAGATTAGTTTCATTACTAGTATCTCATATTTAATACAGAATCTCTTTCCTTCCCTTACTCCATATAACAGGCAATTTTTTTCATTTCATATAGAAATAAGTCATCAGGACACCCTCTTGACTAGCTATCACAAATAGCTTTGCTATCTACTTTCTTGCTCTATTTAAAGACTTGTCTTTCCACTGTTTCTTTGTAATGTTTTGCAACATTCCTGCAAGACTACAAATTGATTGTTCCTTTCTTCCATGACTTGGACTCAAGGTGGAAGGTGTATACTTTTTCCATTAAAGACACTGGTGTTATGTCTTCTCTGTCTTTCCATACTAGGAATATCTGTAAACAAAATAATTTTCTGCTTTAAAAATCAGTTTCCTGCCTACTATCAATGTCCTCTGTGATCGCTTTTCTTTAATGTTGCACTCTTTGTATTTTAGCTTGAGTGGATACCATCTTCTCAGTTTCTTTTGCTTCAGTGTGTTGCACTTTCACTATAGAGTGTATCCCTGAATAAAATGCAGTTTTACCTTCTTTTGTAAATAGTATGTTTTTACTCATGTTCTCTGCCTTAAACTAGAAATAAGACTGCTCAGAACTATGCGTTCTCCTGCTTATCTCATATTTTGTACTCACTTTATGCCAAAGATCATTTTATTCCCTTTGTTTCTGTGAGTACTGTTTATAAAGTCTATAAAACATAGGTCTTTAACTGATTTTTACTTCAATGTTTTCTGTCAATTCAAGACTTTGTTTTCCTGGAAGCTCCCCGGCGGGTCATGGGAATAACGCCACTGGATCGCTAGTCGGCATCGTTTATGGTCGGAACTATGACGGTATCTGATCGTCTTCGAACCTCTGACTTTCATTCTTGATTAATGAAAACATTCTTGGCAAATGCTTTCGCTTTCATTCGTCTTGCGCCAGTCCAAGAATTTCACCTCTAGTGGCACAATACGAATGCCTCCAGCCGTCCCTCTTAATCATGGCCCCAGTTCCGAAAACCAACAAAATAGAACCGGCGTCCTATTCCATTATTCCTAGCTGAAGTATTCAGGCGACTGGCCTGCTTTGAACACTCTAATTTATTCAAAGTAAACGCTTCGGACCCCCGGGACACTCAATTAAGATCATCGAGGGGGCGCCGAGAGGCAGGGGCTGGGACAAGCGGTAGCTCACCTCGCGGCGGACTGCCAGCCAGATCCCAAGATCCAACTATGAGCTTTTTAACTGCAGCAACTTTAATATACGCTATTGGAGCTGGAATTACCATGGCTGCTGGCACCAGACTTGCCCTCCAATAGATCCTCGTTAAAGGATTTAAAGTGTACTCATTCCAATTACAGGGCTTCAAAAGAGTCCTGTATTGTTATTTTTCATCATTACCTCCTCGAGTCGGCAGTGGGTAATTTGCATGCCTGCTGCCTTACTTGGATGTAGTAGCCGTTTATCAGGCTCCCTCTCCGGAATCGAAACCTGATTTCCCATTACCCGTGGTCACCATGGTAGGCACAGATAGTACCATCGAAAGTTGATAGGGCAGACATTCAAATGTCGCGTCGCCACCACAAGGGCACACGATTGGTCCGAGTTTATCTAGAGTCACCAAAGCTGCCGGGCCGAGACCCAGATTGGTTTTGGTCTGATAAATGCATGCATCCCCGGAAGGTCAGGGCTCGTCAGCATGTATTAGCTCTAGAATTACCACAGTTATCCAAGTCAAAGGAACCACAACTGATTTAATGAGCCATTCGCAGTTTCACTGTAGCATCCGTGTGCACTGAGACTTGCATGGCTTAATCTTTGAGACAAGCATATACTACTGGCAGGATCAACCAGATAGCAGCACCTCGGCAGGCGGAGGGATGAGAGGCCGAAGCCCGCCACCTCCATCCGCTGGAGGGGTCCCTCTCCCCACAGAGGGGGTACCCCGAGTGCTGGTTGTGGATCGGCGGCCGTGACCCCGGAGGGCCACGGGCTGGCATGGAGCGCTGCTGCTCTAGAGCCAGAGAGGGAGGGAGGGAGGGAGAGCTCCTGGAGCTCCTGCGCTCAGGGGGGTGCCCACCAAAGCGGGGAGCGGCCCGGCGCATCACAGGACCCCTGTGCCTCAGCTCGGGCTCATCGGTCTCACCTCGACTTCGCCGCTGGGGGGGTGCGAAACATTCTGCAACCCCCATCCGTGCCTCACTCCCAGGGAGGAGAGGCTCAACCCGCTGGCCGTGACCCACAGGGCTATGCCGCAGGGGCGCTCCGCCAGTGGGAGTCGGTTGGCCCGATCGATCGGTGTGGACTGCGGGGAGAGGCACTTTGGCCGACCCCGCCACCAGGGCGACCGCCGGGAGGCATTCTCCCCAGGGCTGGGACCCGGACTCGCACTCCTCACGGGACACCCCTTCATCCCTTACCTCCTGGAGGCTGCCAAATCGTGCCGGATCATGCATGCCTGGTGGATGACCGGGGGTACAGACCCGCGGGGTGCGACCGACCCCATGGAACACCCCTCGGCCATGGAGGGGCAGATCCACTCTCATCGGGACTTCCGCACCCCTACACTTTCCCATCCAGAGGGGTTGCAGGGACTTTGCGATATTTCGTGGATGCCATCGGGCACCGGGGGGGGGGGTTCGGACGCCTTCTGCCTGCCAGGCTGGAGTTTTCGGGGTCCCGCGGACTCCTGCCGGTCGCTCCTTTGAGGAAGTCAACCCGAAGTTGGCCATTGTCCGGATCCCCCCTCACCCAGGTGGGAGCTCTCCTGGCTGATCTGAGACCCTCTCTCCCTTCCGGACTTCCATGGGGGAGGGACCCCTCCAGGCTTCCACTTCTACTGGGGTGGGAGAGGCCCCCCTCCCGGGCTAGATATCTCCTGGAGGCTGCTGGATCATTCTGTGTCTGCCGTGTCCTCACAGCCTCCCGGGGGGCCCCCTCCAATCCCAGCCAGCCCCGCGGAACTCCCTCCGTCTGCGGAGGGGTAGATCCGCTCTCATCGCGACTTCCGTGGCCCGCTCCTTTCCCATCCAGTGCTCCACGGTCCCCATCTCCCCCAGATCTCCTGGAGGCTGCCTGGCAGGGCCGTGTCCCCTGTGCCCTCAGAGCCCCTTGGGGGACCTCGCTCTAAAAACACTGCCTCTTGACGAAGCCGTAGACTTCTTCAACTCTAGATTCCTTTCTATCCTAACTCCCTAGCTCCAACACGAACCAAAAGAGTTAAAGCCAAAACAGCACCCTGGCTTACAAAATCTACCAAGAAAATTATGCAACAAAGAGACAAATCTTGGAAAATCTATCTCCACCATGAACAGCCGGAACTGCTACTAAAATACAAACAGCTCCGAAACCTAGCCAAAAAACAAGTCATTAAAGATAAAAAATCCTACTACAACCACCTACAAATAAAACATACAAAAAACCCCAAACAATTTTGGAACTCTATAAACACCCTCCTCAAGCCTGGTACCAGAAAAAACCCTTGTCCCGACACCAGCAAATCTGACCTGGAAATTGCTGAACTATTCAATACCTTCTTCACCTCCTCCATTGCTGAGTTAACCAAAACCTTCCCAAATAACATCCCCCCAACCTCCTCCCAAGCTTCCACCCCACCTCCTCCCACTCCTCATATTTTTCAAACTTAAACCAGTATCCACCAACCTCATAAAGAAATTTCTCTACAATCTTAAACCTTGCACCAGTGCTCCTGACAACATTCCCTCCTCCTTCTTAAAAATTGCCTCTGACCAGTGTTGCTCTTCCTATCAACATCCTGATCAATAGATCACTTCTTGAGTCATCTGTGCCAAAATTATGGCATTCTGCTTTTATTCTCGCTCTCCACAAAGGTGGCAAAAACTGTAACTTCTCCAACTTCCGCCCCATAGCCATCCTTTCTCCCATCTCCAAACTTCTCGAAAAATGCATTCACATACAGCTCTTTATTTATTTATTTATTTATTTATTTATTTATTTTTTTATTTTACATTTGTTGACCGGGCTAGTCTGGCTGGATACATGTCCATTTTCAGCAGAGGCCCGAGGAGAAAAGCTCCACTATATACTAAGTACATTACATAAAAATTGACTTCTCTAGGATATAGCTAAATCAGAATTACAAAAACAAAAAGAATGAAAGATACTTTCAAAGAGAAACAAATTTACAATATGCAGTTCTTAAATAGCAACAATTGTACAAAATATGTACATACTTAAATCTCTAAAAATAATAGGAACAGAACTGAATAAGGTAGAGATGAAAAGAGTGGAGGAGAAACAGAGTGAGAGAAGATGGTTAGTCAGGTGTACAGCAGGAACAAAGCCAATGATTTTGGAAGTACAGTTTAATTTTCTGTTTGAAAAGTGGCAGGGATGTAGTCAGAGTTATGTCACTTGGTAAGAGATTCCAACTTCTACCTATTGTGTTAGTGAATAGAGAATCACCTGCTGTGTTGTTTGCTTTTATAGATCTTGTCATGAGTTTACTAGAGGAGCGAAGTGAGTTAAGATTGTTGTAAGGGATTAAAAGAGAGTATTGGGGTGTTGTCAGGTAGGTGTAATATATTTTGGGCAATAGTCAGTTGAGGAATTATAAGGTAGATTTGGAATTCAAACCAGCCTAGTAGTTTTAGGTTTATACAATGGTGGGTCCTAAAGGGGTTACTAGTGGTGAAGCGAGCAATGTTGTTATAGCAAGTTGCAAGTTTGTTAAGATTAATTTTCTTAAGGTTTGTATAAATAGGGGAGGCATATAGGAGAGTTGATAAAAGATGAGATTGTGCAATCTTGGTTCTAGTTGCTGGGGTTAGAAAAGGTTTGATACGATATAGGGATCCTATTTTTCTGTTAACTAACTTGATGTTGTTGTTAATGTGCTGATCGAAGGAGAGATTATTGTCAATGGTTATTCCTAAAAGTTTTGTAGTTGGATCAGGTGAGATGATAGTACCATTATTTGAGGAAATGGTAAAGTTTAAAGGGGGGGACCGAGTGGTGGGGGAGAAGAGGAGGAGTTTTGTTTTTTTGGCATTTAGTAGGAGAAACCGTCTAGAAAACCATGTTTCTACAGTATTAAAGATATTTTGGGTCAGTGAGATCAGTTCTGTAGTGGATGGTGCAGAACAGATAAGGGTCGAATCGTCTGCGTATTGTATGCAGGTTGCTTGTGGGATTGCAGTCTGAAGATCGTTAATAAAGAGGGAGAACAGAAGTGGACCAAGAATGGAGCCCTGGGGAACTCCGATGGAAATGGGCAAGAGTGATGAGATATGGTTTTCCCATAGTACTGCTTGTTGTCTGTTGTTAAGATAAGATCTAAACCAATTAATGGCAAGGTTATCACAAGAGAGAGATTCAAGAATGTTAATTAAGAGAGTGGTTGACCATGTCGAAAGCTTTAGAGAGATCAATGAAAAGAGCGGAAGAGAGAATATTGTTGTTTCGATTCTTGTTGATAGTATAAGCAAAGGAAAGAAGGGCAGTGGTGGTACTGTGGTGAGGTCTAAAGCCATGCTGACAGTTTGCTATTATGCTGTGAAGAGAGAGATAGTGCACAAGTTGCTGATGAATACATTTTTCCATGATTTTTGCTAGGGGTGAGAGAAGGGCAATTGGTCTAAAGTTGGAATAGTCAAAGGAGTTACCACCTTTATGTAGTGGGATAATATAGGAGACTTTCCAGATGTCAGGGATGGTTCCCTCTTGGATAGTTCTGTTTATAAGTAAGGATATAGGGTATGCAATTTCTTTGGCAGCTTTCTGAAGGAAAAGAGAAGGGAGCTTGTCAGCAGAAAGGGTACAAGGTCTCAGTTTGTGAATGAGTCTGGAAATGAAAGAAGTAGATATAGGTTTTAGAGAGAAGTTGTAGGAGGAGTTAGCTGTATTAGTTGGAGTATAAGAGTTGTTGGTGTTCATTTGTTTGGCTAGGGATTGAATAGTTTCAGAGAAAAAAAGAGTTGAATGCATTAGCAGTCTGGAGAGGGGTTTCTGGGTCAGCATTTAGTGGGGAAGGAGTTTTAGCAATTCCTGGGGAAAGAAGTCTATTTACTGATGACCAGAATTGTTTAGAATTGTTAAGATGAGTTTCCTGAAGTTCACAGTAGAATTTTTTCTTGTCAGATATTATTGATTTCTTAGCCAGATTTCTAAGCTGGCGGAAATGAACTAAATCAGGGTTTTGTCTATGGCATCTCCATTTAGTCCATGCTTTGTTTCTAGTATGAATGAGTTTTTTAGTATCATTGGTAAGCCATGGGGCTGTTTTAGTCTTTACTCTAATGGAACGTTCTGGAGCATGTGTATCAAGTATGGATAAGAAGGTAGTATTAAAGAATAAGACTGCCTCTTCCAGGGGAAGTGATTTTAAGCAATTCCAATTGCATGCTCTCAGTTCAGCTTGAAAAAGGTCTATATTAAAATGCTTGATAGAGCGAATTATCCTTGTATTTGGGAGGTTAACACATTCTGACTTTTGTCTAGTAATGTAGGTTAGGGAGTGGTCACTAATATCGTCTGGCATAGTACCTACTTTATACTGTTTGTTGACTTTATTTGTGAGTATCCAGTCTAATATACTCTCTCTCTTACTGGGCTTATTGACTCTTGTAGTTGAGTTAATAGTTTGGGTGAAACCATGTAGGTTAATATGAGAGGAGGGATTCTCAGCATTAATAGTGTTCCAATCTATGTTAACGTCGCCAAGAATTATAGTTTCTTGGGGGTAGGTGGTAGAAACCCAGCTAAGAAAGTCTTCTAATATTGGAATGTTATTACCTGGAGGAAGATACAAGCATATAAAGTAAAGGGCTTTTTTGGCATTAAGTTGGAGTTTAATAATGATGGCTTCTATTTTGCTATCTTGGTTTGGACATGCTGATTGAGTAGAGATGTTAAGTTGATTTTTGAAAAGAATTGCTACTCCACCACCTTTACATTTTAAGCGGTCATGTCTTACTATATTATAACCTTGGGGTATAATCTCAGAGTCTTTTGTGCCTGGGTTTAGCCAGGTTTCTGAGAGGCATAGAATGTCAAAAGAGTGGATATCTAAGAGGGCCTGGATGTAGGGTATTTTCTTATTTATACTTTGAATGTTAAGGTGTCCTATGAGGAAGTTATTATTGAGGTTAGATGAGCAGCTTTGGGGAGGAGGGGAGATAGGGCCAGGGTTGGGGTGGATGTCACCATCTTGTAAGGTAGGATTAACTAGTTTAGTTAAATAGTTGCTCTTTAGAAATGTTAGAAGTTTTGTTTTTTTGTCTGATTGTAAGAGGTAGGTAAGGTGATATAGCCTGTGGAATTTAGATAGATGATAGCTAGGGGTGGAATTAACATTTGAGTAGGATGTGAAAGTGTATATAGTAGAAGTGTGTTTTTGTGAGGAGTTATGATAGACGTTAAGTGAAATTTCAAAGAAGGTGAGATGGTACATTGAGAGAAGGGTGATCAAGAGTAAGACTGAGAGTATAGGCATAGTTGGTAGGTAGGGAGTCATTATTTAGTAGTCTGAGAAGTGAGGAGGAAAGAGGAACAAAAAGGAAAGAGGATGTGTGTGGTAAGCTAGAGAGGGGGTAGTATACATTCCTAACCGAACATCAACTGCTCTCTCCTACCCAACATGGCTTCCGCCCAGGACACAATACCAACACAGCCCTTCTCTCCTTTTTACACTCTATCAATTTAGCCCAAGATTCTGGTAACTTAGTTTCATCTGTTCTATTAGACCTTTCTAAAGCCTTTGATACCATCTCACACACCCATCTACTTAACCATCTATCTAACCTTAACATCTCACCTAAAACTCTTTCCTGGTTCTCCAGTTATCTTTCTAACAGGTCCCAAGCTGTGAAATGGGGCAAATCCTCTTCCACATTCCTTCCAACACCCACAGGAGTTCCCCAAGGTTCCATTCTTGGCCCTCTGCTATTCAACATCTTTATTAATGATTACCACAAAACCATTCCCTTCACCAAAATTGTCCAATATGCAGATGACTCCACTCTCATCTGCTATGCCTCCAACCAAACTGAACCCAAGGCTCTAACTCAATCTGCCTTCTCAACCACTGAAAAATGGATGCACCAAAACCACCTCTCACTAAACGCCAACAAAACTAAAATCCTCCTATTTTCCCCCTCAAAATCCACCCACATTGACAAAAACTCATTCCAAATTACGAGCCTCAACAACTCAGTCATTGATATTATTCCCTCCACCAAACTCTTGGGAGTCACCATTGATGAAAACCTAAAATTCAATGCCCACAGCCAGCTCAACATCAAGAAAACCCACATAAAACTCGGCCTACTCTACAGGAATAATCACTTCCTCTCTCCCTCTACTAGACTGACCCTGGCCACAACTTACCTTCGCCCATCCCTTCTATATGGTGCTCCTCTACTTACTAATCTATCTTCCACCCTTACCTCCAGACTAGAAGTATGCTACAACAAAATCTTCAGATTTGCCACTAATGCAAAAGCCTCCTCCCACCACTGCTCCTCCCTACTAACTATAAACTGGCTAGAACTCCCCCAATCAACTAGACTTCCTCCAATTAGTCTCAGCCCACAAATTACTATATCAACCCAGCAGCTGCCCTGCCTTATCTAATATCTTCCAACCTTACAGCCCTCCAAGACCCCTTAGATCCACTCACCAAAACCTCATCTCCATCTATAAACCTAAGCATCCTGCTGGTCAGCTTCTACTCTCCTTCACCCTAGCTAAAAAATGGAATGCCCTGCTCTCCACTCTGAGAGCTTGTGACAACCTAAACACTTTCAAAAGACTATTACACTCCTACCTGCTTCTTCACAGAAAATGTAACTGCACTCCTCACACCATACCTCCCAACCTCCCCCCTTCCTTCTCTCCTGGCTAACCTCCTTTCCCTTCAAACCTCTCTCTCATATTCTTACTATAAGTTATAACCAATCTCCTCACAGCCACTCACTCTTATGTCTGTCTCTCTTCCTCTCCTTCATAACTACTTGTAATATTCTTAACTACTTAGTATTAGATTCCTTCTCTAAAACTTTTTCACAACTATATACTGTATGCAATGTAAAAGAATCGTTCTTTTGTTGCTTCAACTTGATAAGTATCTTAAGAATGTAAAAATTTCTGTACTTGTTATGCAATCCTTCACAGCTTAACAATGTAAACATTATTTTTTAACTTGTTATCTGATAAGTAACTTAGGAATGTGAAAAAAATTCTATATGTTATATACTTGTTATGCGAACCTTTGCAGCTTAACAATGTAAACATTATTTGTAACTTGTTATCTGGAGCTTTTCTCCATGGGCCTCCACTGAAAATGGACTCTCGAGTCCAGTGGACCTCCCTGGTCACCAAACTGGAACAAATAAATAAATAAATGTTCATAGGTGCATAGGAGGTTACCAGGCTAATGGCCTTAGAACCCTTATAAGCCTAGCCAAGTTATACCTAAGTTTCCCTTACAAACTTAACTGTGTCATACCCGAGTTACCATAAATGAGCTTGGTTAGATAGGTGCTATTCGCAGATCTAGTCTAGGATCAACACTGACTGCCCCTGTCCATAAGGGCATGGGTACCACCACAGGATGAATTTGTAGTCTCCCTTCCAATTGTCCCATTGTACTTGAACAGAGTCAGTGAGGAGCTCTGCTTTATGTGAATTGGGAGTGTATTGCAGAGGAGCATCAGACTCTGGAAGATATATCTGTCTCTCCAGCATGTTTGGTTAATGTCACAGGCTAGTTTAAGATCCAGGGAGCAACTGGTTCTTGTCCCATTTGATTTGCAGATGTGCTGCATTTCCATGGTGGATTTTTGTTTTTGTTTGCTATTCTGATGAAGTCTGAGTTACTAAGGGTAAAAGCACTCAATTGTATCATAATAAAGTTGTTCAGTGGTGGCAGTTCCGAAGTCTTTTTTGTTTTTCTTAAGTTTCTGATTCATATTCATTCTTGTTGTTTACACACTGATATAAGCTAGAGGCATACATTTCCACATAAAGTTTTTCATGTGTGGATGGATCTGAAACTTGCCAGGATATTACACAAATGTAGGGAGTTTGTCTTGGTGAAATTTCTAAAATGTTCCAGAGACAGCAGAGATCTGGATTTTAGTTTTATTTTAAATGAGACTGCTTCATGATGCCTGATGAGTGGTGTTAGATAGGGGATGGAGCATTATTCCCTTTTATTTGTCAGGACAAGGTCATGGATGGTGTTTCCCCTAGTGCATAATATGGATAGTTGGCCCTAAGCATTTGTGTTAAAAAATCCAAGGTCCAGGAAGCTTTGGGCTTGAACACTAGTGGTGGTATATATTTCTCATTCTATACCTGTATAGGACCATAGGATCATAGGAAGTTACTAGGGTAATGGCGTTAGGGTCGTTACAAGTCTAGCCAAGTTCTACCCTTGTTTCCACAATCAGCACCTATCGCCCCATCCAAAAGAGACACAGGTGGAACCCCCTGGGTGAATTTATGGTCACTCATGCTATCATCCAGACTGCATTTGAAGAAGGCCAATGAGGTGCTCTATTTGACATGAAGTGGGAGCCTGGTCCAAAGGTCTGGTAACATCTGTGAGACAAATCTGTCCCTCCAGCAGGTTCTGTTAATGTCACATACCAGCTTAAGGTATTTAGCGCGAGTAACCTGTGTATAATTTGACTTGTAGATGCGCAGCATTTCCAGTAAAGCAGGGTCAGAGATTGCCTTGTAAAAAAGGCAGAGAACAACTCTGAGTAGTCTACATGAAACAGAATAAAGTAACAATGATTTCAGATGATCCACATAGGAAAGATGCTGAAGACCTTGAATTTTCCTTGTGAGGAACCTGTGTGGTCTCTCCAATTGCTGTAGGTGCTTGAGTGCTTGGAAAGATAGATACCAAAAGGGGCATCATTGGCCTGATTAGAGAAGAGTACAGGGAGGTTATAACTTCTTTTTTTTTTCTGGAGGCAATGTCCTTACTCATGAGATGAGCAATACAGAATGCCCTTCTTACCACTGTGGAGACATGTGATCAAAGTTAAGGTTGCTGTCAACCTGTGTGCCAAGGTCTCTCACCACTGAAGGCATACTTAGAGTGTTGCTGTTGATGAGGTAGTTAGCAGGTACATTGCTCTTACTGAAAGGGATGATAATACATTTTTTGCATTGAGTTTAAGCCCGTGACTTTGGCACCAATTATTTGTTTGTGTAAGACCGTCTTGTAGTATGTTGACATCGTTTGGAGATTTATTTATTTCTATTGTTAAAGTCCAACTTGTAATGAGCATATTTTCTGAGGAGGCCTGGGGAGAAATGTTCCAGATGCATGTCTTTGTAATGTGGGAGGAAACCAGAGTATCCCAAGGAAACACACACTAATGCAGGGAGGACATGCAGACTCCACACAGAAAGCACCTCAGCCAAGAATCAAACTGGTGAACCACTTGTTGTGAGGTAACAGTGCAACCACTGCGCCACTGAACCATCCATTGTATGACCACTCCCAGTTTGCAGTCATCAACAAACGTTGACAGCCACAGATCTTTAGTTTTTGCTTGTACTTTGGAGAAATAGATTCTGAACAATAGAGCTCCCAGGACTGATCTCTGTGGAACACCACAGGTAACAGGTCTGCTATTGGAAGTGGATTCCCCTATTTTGACTGTATGGGTTCTATCAGTGAGCCATTTAGCAACATACCTAATTATATAATGACTGATACCTTGCTGGGTGAGTTTGTCAATAATGCCTGAGTGGGGGGTAGTGTCTAAAGCCTTGGCTATGTCTAGGTAGGCTTTGTGCACATATTTCCCCTCATCCAGGGCCTTTGTGATTGTCTCAAACAAGCCCACCAAATTTAACAGACATAATCTCCCTTTGACAAAATGAAACAATTAGGGTCAGGTGTTTGGAGATTACCTATATCTTTGTTGATAGGGTTCATGATGATTCACTCCATGGTCTTACAGATAAAGTTCATCAGACTAAAAGGTCTATAGTTCCTGGGGTAAGTGGAAACACCATCTTTGTGCAAGGGGATAATGGTGGCCATTTTCCATTCATCTGGGATGAAGCCAGTGATAAGACTATGACTGAAAAGTACCCAATGGTGTTGCTAATTCTTGTTGGAGCCCATGTAGGACGCAGCCTGGAATGTTATCATATTCCATAGATGCTATGTTTTTGGCCTTAGAGAGGATGTTTACGACCTGCTCTTTAGAGATACAAGGTAGGGAAAGGTGGTATGAATGCCATGGGTTACTTGCAGTGGGGACAGGGAAGTCCAGTTTTCACAGAACCTGTCAGCTAACAGGTTAGCTATGTCCACAAGCTCAGTATATGTAGTACATTAACTACCAGTTCTTTGAAATCTGATCCTTTCCTTTTAGGTTACAGACATAACTAAAGAATGCCTTATAGTTGTCTTTAGTTGAGGGAGCTAGTTTGGATTCATAGTTTGCTTTGGGGGACTTCACAAGAATTCTTATTTGGTTGTTTAAGCTGAGGCGGGAGTGTTTCCAGTTTAGGGTTTGCTCCATCTTACTCTTAGACAGTAATTTCTTCCTCTTATTGTAAAGCCTGTTAATGGCAGTTGTCCACCAGGCAGATTTGGTCTTCCTTGAAGAGCTTGTTTTGGACCTATCAGGTATGGCCAAGTCAATGCAGTTATACAGGTGTTTGTATAAGACATTGGTATAGAACTCAGCATAGCTGCCAGTTCCATCTGAGGCAAGAGGTGCAGTGAAGCTATTTATACCATCCCATAAGAGGTATAGTTGAAGTCACCCAGGACAATGGTATTGGGTTTAAAGCTGAGTGACTCCAGTTCACATAAGTAGGTTCGTTTATATCCCTGAATCACAGGAGGCATTCTGTAGCTAGCTAGATTATGGTAAGAGATTTTGTTGATGTTGAGATAAACATGAAGACGCTCCAGGGTATCAAGATAAGAGTCTCTTCTGGATGAAGACTGAGACACTTTCACCTTTTTTTCCCTTCCTGCATAGTATGTGGTCTACATGTGTGGAAGGCATTATAGCCATGCATAACCTGAACACTCTTTAATGATTTAAACAATTTCTCAATTACTACACAAATCCCTACATCCTCCAAGGTGAGAAGGACTTGCAAGGAGTGTAGTTTCTTGTTTCAACTCTTAGCATTTATCAGTAGCACCTTTATATTTTCCTTTGCTTGTTTCACTCTTTTTGTAGGTTTATTTGGGTGGCTTTGCCTAAAAAGGCACTACAGAGGTGGATAATGTTTTAGCCAATATTCAAACGCCTTCAGGGGGCAGGTGCTCATCACCCCTGGTGAAGCAGCACTCGTCCTCTCAGGCTGACAAATACTGCACCCCATTTCAATCACACCAAAGGCCAAAAAAATTATTGAGGTCACTTATTCTTTGTCCTCATATTAATGCATCATCATTGGAAAAGCAGGATGCTGCTCAGTGTTAGGCCCACACCTGTCTGTGACACATAGTCCAAGAGTTAAATCGTGTCTCTCTTCATAGTGTCCATAATTTGCTTGCATCAGGTCACTATGACAATGTTATAGTGGCACTTGGTACTCAAGGACATCAGAACCACTTTAGTCTGATGAATCCTGGCACCAGACAAGGAATTTAACATTATATTTTCTTTACTGAGCTTGCTAAGTGGTACATCAGTATGTTTTATAATGGAATCCCCTATGAGTAGACTTTTTGAGTTGGGAAGATGCCTGCCTGATGGGCTCAACATCCATGACATTGCGACTCCTAGTGCTATGTTAGGTGGCAATAACTGAAAACTCTGAGTGCTTCTAAGGCTGCTTAATGCCATTATTTCATTTCAGAGGTATTAGTGGTTTGAGTAAGATAAGTTTTAGAGTCCCATCATATCATAGATTATGTGCTTTTTGTAGGCTGTGAGAAGATGTCTTTTGGAGAAAAGCGTTAAAAATCCTTCTGTCAGTGTTGTCTGTGAATGTCAGATTTTGGCTTCCAGTTATATATACCTATCTGTATCCATATCCCTCTCTCTCTTTATATATATATATATATATATATATATATATATATATATATATATATATATATATATATATATATATGTGTGTGTGTGTGTGTGTGTGTGTTTTTATATATATATATATATATATATATATATATATATATATATATAAAACAAATAGATAGATATATATCTACATTTCTCACACGCTGTATTATGCTGTTTGTCTAATTGGTGATCATCAGACAGCATGAGACAACTCTTACACAGTCTCGTGATACTATCTCAGTCAGGCTAGCTACAGAAATTGTGTAAAAGTGCTGGTCTATGGTTTTGACAGTTCTAATTTTGGGGGCAGGGAGTTTGGTACCTGCTGTGGGTACATAGGCAGCTGGGTTTGATTCTGTGGTGTTGGGTTGATTGTACCTGTTGTGGTTGGTAGTTAGGGGTGACTATTTACTTGTAGAGAAAGTACCTTAGTTATCTTGTGCTGCGGGGAGGGCTACCATACTTCTCAACTGTCTAGATTTTTGCAAACTGTCTACATTTTTGCCTCACATTTTTAGTCTGTCCTCATAAAATTTGTGTTTTTTCAGTAAATTACTAAGGATTGAAGTCATTAAATAATGGCATATATGAAGATGCAGACTTCATATCCTCCAGAAAATGTATGTTAACACAAGTCCTTTTACTCTAGCAACTTTCCAAGTTTACAAGAGCAATATTTAAAGCTTGCCCCTATTTTGGGGCCTTTGTCCCCACATGATTTTCAGCTTTGTCTTTGCTGAGAGGTATGAGGCTACTATGCTTGGTGTGCCTTACTGTAGCACAGAATATCTTATTTCTGCTCAGTGCAGTTCACTGTGGCTACAGGTTTACAGTGCTGAAGTCAGTTTGGCTATTCAGACTACTTAATGAAAAAAGCTCTTCTTCTGCACATTACAGCTTGACTGAAGACTATGGTAGCAGTACACAGTTATAGAAAAGCATGGAAAGGGTTGGTGGGTCAGAAACAAAACTGATTTAAAAGGTACAATAAGTGTAGCAGTCTAAATGTACTCCCCTGGGAACAAAATGGAGTCCACATGCTTCAAAGACAAAAATGCATGACTCTTCATATAATATAAAATAACAATGGAAATTCAGACTAGAAACACATAAAGCTCTAGACAATGGTGCTTATCTTCCAGGAATTGCAGAAATACCCAGCTGCCACTGAGTTTAATGACCACAAGCTGTAGATAAAACTCACACAGCTGGCCAAAACTGGCTCTAAGTTTTAAAACTGATTGAAGCAAAGCAATTAGATAAAGCAGTGCTGATTAATCCACATAAGAATGCAGAAAATACAAACTGTGAAATCAAATCAATTTATAGCCACATCTTAAGATTCATCATGACAAATCAGTACTCTCCCACCACCTTGCTAAACCCTGGAACTCTTTTCCACTAGGAATACAACACGAACACTTCATAAAACCATTTAAAGCTCAGCTAAAGTACTACCTACTCAGTTACCAGCTCTGTACATGGGATGGTCTTGGATAATTTCCATGCCCTCACTAACTCCCGCAACTTATTGATGTAACTGGCCATAATACAGTTACTTCTTCACAATCTCTAACTATCTATCAATTACCCCTGTCCGTACTATCTCTAGCTTCTGTTTACATGGACGTCCTCAATACTCCTTCATAATTTGTAACCATCCTCATCTTATAATTACTTCACTGTCTCCTACACAATATCTACTCTGCAGCTGGTTCAGTTTGAAAAATAACTAGACCATTTTAAGCTCAGTGTTAACAAATATTTTACTGTATTCATGTTTTAACTGTCATGTTTTTCATTAACTGTCATATCATTAATATTATTTTATGTTCATTTATTTTGCTATGTATGTACATTTATCATTTTTTTATTAAAAGTCATATTAATTGTGTCTCACATTTTTAGTCTGTCCTCATAAAATTTGTGTTTTTTCAGTAAATTACTAAGGATTGAAGTCATTAAATAATGGCATATATGAAGATGCAGACTTCATATCCTCCAGAAAATGTATGTTAACACAAGTCCTTTTACTCTAGCAACTTTCCAAGTTTACAAGAGCAATATTTAAAGCTTGCCCCTATTTTGGGGCCTTTGTCCCCACATGATTTTCAGCTTTGTCTTTGCTGAGAGGTATGAGGCTACTATGCTTGGTGTGCCTTACTGTAGCACAGAATATCTTATTTCTGCTCAGTGCAGTTCACTGTGGCTACAGGTTTACAGTGCTGAAGTCAGTTTGGCTATTCAGACTACTTAATGAAAAAAGCTCTTCTTCTGCACATTACAGCTTGACTGAAGACTATGGTAGCAGTACACAGTTATAGAAAAGCATGGAAAGGGTTGGTGGGTCAGAAACAAAACTGATTTAAAAGGTACAATAAGTGTAGCAGTCTAAATGTACTCCCCTGGGAACAAAATGGAGTCCACATGCTTCAAAGACAAAAATGCATGACTCTTCATATAATATAAAATAACAATGGAAATTCAGACTAGAAACACATAAAGCTCTAGACAATGGTGCTTATCTTCCAGGAATTGCAGAAATACCCAGCTGCCACTGAGTTTAATGACCACAAGCTGTAGATAAAACTCACACAGCTGGCCAAAACTGGCTCTAAGTTTTAAAACTGATTGAAGCAAAGCAATTAGATAAAGCAGTGCTGATTAATCCACATAAGAATGCAGAAAATACAAACTGTGAAATCAAATCAATTTATAGCCACATCTTAAGATTCATCATGACAAATCAGTACTCTCCCACCACCTTGCTAAACCCTGGAACTCTTTTCCACTAGGAATACAACACGAACACTTCATAAAACCATTTAAAGCTCAGCTAAAGTACTACCTACTCAGTTACCAGCTCTGTACATGGGATGGTCTTGGATAATTTCCATGCCCTCACTAACTCCCGCAACTTATTGATGTAACTGGCCATAATACAGTTACTTCTTCACAATCTCTAACTATCTATCAATTACCCTGTCCGTACTATCTCTAGCTTCTGTTTACATGGACGTCCTCAATACTCCTTCATAATTTGTAACCATCCTCATCTTATAATTACTTCACTGTCTCCTACACAATATCTACTCTGCAGCTGGTTCAGTTTGAAAAATAACTAGACCATTTTAAGCTCAGTGTTAACAAATATTTTACTGTATTCATGTTTTAACTGTCATGTTTTTCATTAACTGTCATATCATTAATATTATTTTATGTTCATTTATTTTGCTATGTATGTACATTTATCATTTTTTTATTAAAAGTCATATTAATACTGTTCTTTGTATATATGTACACTTATTCTGTAAAGTTTGTATAACTACCTTCTACTCATTCTACAAAATAGAGCATTTCTGCCCAGGACTCCATTGAAATTGGGATGAGTACCCAGTCAGACTTTTCTGGTAAATAAAAACAATAAATAAATAAATAAATGGTAAAATTAGTGCAGTACTCTAAATGTACTTTCCTGGATGTAAAATGCTTTGTCTGGGTTTCACCATCAGGAGAGCTTCAGCTTCAAAAGATTCTTAAAGGCAAAATGACTGCTTGTATAATATAAAAGTAACAGGTGGGGAAAAAAGTCTGGAAACAGCTATAGCTAGCTAGTGGCGTTTATCTTCCCAGCGGTGAAGAAACCCTCACTGCCACTTAAACCAATTACCACAAGCTCTACTTAAAACTCACACAGCTGGCCAAAAGTATGTGTTGCTCTAAGTCTGAAAAGTAACTAAAGCACAAAAATTAGATATGGCAGTGTAATTCAATCCACTTAATAGAATAAGAATACAACAATGCAAACTATAAAACTGTAACAACTTAAAGCTAAAGCTATAGCGACAAATTTAGAGAAGAAGAGGTAAGCATACAAAAAATGAGATAACCCGCTGAAAACTGATTTGAATACCTAGGCACAGCAGAGAACTCTACCTTAAAAAAGTGGAAAAATTATTAATATATATAATTTCAGATTTAGTAAACCACAAAAGAGAAAACAGAATATACTAACCACACAAAACTGATTTAAGTGGTAAGTTAAGTGCAGCAGTTTAAATGGACATCCATGGATACAAAATAGACTCCAAACACTTTTACTATTGGTAGGGCATTGGGTTCAAAGAGTCTTCAGGACAAAATGGCTGACTGCTTGTGTAATATAAAATACCAGGGGAAATAAACATTGGAAACAGCTATAGCTTTAGCATGTAGTATTTATCTTTCCAGAAGTGCAGAAGCCCACCACTGCCACTGGGTTTAATGAAAACAAGCTCTAGATACAACTCACACAGCTGTTCAAAACTGGCTGTTTGCTGTAGTTTGAAAAGTGAATGACGGACAGCAATTAAATGCAGGATACCAATTAATCAGGTTAAGAGCACAGTTAAATCACAGTGTAAACTATAAAACCCAAATCATTTTATTAATGTTGTTTCAGATTCAAAGAAGTAATAAAAAAAATCTGGGAAAATGAAAGAACCCAATTAAAATGGATTTAATGATCTAGGAACAGCAAAGAACCCACTTGAAAAAGTAGTATGAGTAGTGAGCTGTCTTCAATTAATAACTGTAACTTCAAATTTATAGAAAACTCGAAAAAGGAGCCACACAAAACTGATTTAAAAGGTAAGATAACTGCAGTAGTCTAAATGTACTTCTGTGGATGTAAAATGGACTCCAAATTGCTTGTTTGGTTTTAGATTCAGGAGAGCTTCAAACTGCCAAGAGTCTTAAAGACAAAATTGCCGACTGCTTGTGTAATATAAAATGACAGAAGAAATAAAGGCTGAAAGCAACTATATCTTAAGCCAATAGTGTTTATTTCCCTAGAAATGCAGATACACCCACTACCACTGGGATTAATGACCACAACTTCTACGTAAAACTCACAAATGGCCAAAAGTACTAATTTATTCTAAGTTTTTAAAGTGTCTAAGGCACAGTAAATACTTATGTCAGTGATGATTAATCCACTTGAGTACATTAAAATAATACAAATTGTAAAACTAAAACAATTTATAGTTGTAGCTACAGATTAAGAGAAGAAATAGTAACAATGTAGAAAATGAGATAACCCACTCAAAATATATTTAGATACTTAAATACCTCAGCACAGTGCAGAACTTGTTTGTGTCTGTCGGTTTTTCCCAGTTAGGGGTCGCCACAGCGGAACTACGGTCCGCTAATGATTGGTAGTGGATATTTACTACCGGGCTACCAGCCCTGACGCACATTCTTCAACAAAGGCATGCACCATTCACGTATGCCTCCACACAGAAGACACTCTAGCTGAGAATCAAATGGGACAACGTCTTGCTATGAGGCAACAACGCTACCGCAGCACCGCACAGTGCAGAACAAACTTGAAAAAAGTGTGCATAAAGTAAAATGTCTTCAAATAATAATTGTAACTTCAGATTCACAAACAGGAAACACAAATAAGAAATCACATAAAACTGATATGAATGGTAAGTTCAGTAGTCTAAATGAACATCTCTGAATGCAAAATGATGTGCACACGCTTTGCTTGGTTTTAGCACCAGGAGAGATTCAGCTTCCCAGATTTTTAAAGATAAAAATGCATGTCTGTTAATGTAACATAAAATACCAGGGTAAAGAAATGTTGGAAATAGGGAAAGCTATAAACAATAGTGATTATCTTCTTAGAACTGTAGATTTCCCCCACTACTGCTGGGTTTAATGACCAAAATCTCCAGATAAAACTCACACAGCTGATAAAAACTGGCTGTTTGTTCTAGTTTGAAAAACAACTAAAGCATGGCTACTAGATGCAGCAATACAGACCAAACAACTCAAGAGTAGCAATAGAAACTGCAAAACCAAAGCATTGTATAGCCATACCTTCAGATTCAGTCAAGAAGTAGTAAAATGTAGAAAAATGAGAAACCCCACTCAAAATGGAATTAAATACATAGGCATAACACAGGACCCACTTAAAGCAGTGCAAACAGTGAACTTCCTTAAATTAATAGCTGTAACTTCAGATTTAGTGAAAATGCAAACATTATAAACACAAAATAGAAACTGCACAGAACTAATGTTAATGGTAAAATAAGTGCAATAGTGGGAGCAAAATGGAATCCAAATGCCTTGTCTGGTTTCACTTTCAGGAGACTTTCTACTTCTAAGAGTTATAAAGGCACAAATTGCAAACTGCTTGTGTAATATAAAACAATAATGGTAATAAATGCTGGGAACAGATAATGCTTTAGCCAGTAGCGTTTACCATACCAGAATTGCATAAAACCCACACTAGCACTGGATTTAATGTCTATCCACTCTAAATAAAGCTCACACAGTGTGCCAAAACTTTGTTTGTTCACAGTTTAAAAAGTGCCAGAAGGACAGCAAATGGATGCAGTAGTGTTGATTAATTAACTTAAGAGCACAGAAAAATAATGCAAATGAAACAAAAATTAATTCATATGTGTATCTATAGATTCAGACAAGAAATAATAACAAAGCAGAAACATGAGAAACCACACTCAAAATGGAATTAAATACATAGACAGAATATAGGAGCCACTTAAAAGCAGTACAAACAGTGGACTACCTAATATTAATAGCTGTAACTTCAGATTTGGAGAAAACACAAAAATTGCAAACACAAAATAGGAACCACATAAAACTAATTTTAACTGTAAGATAAGTGTAGTAGTTTAAATGTCATTCTCTGGATGAAAAATGGAGTCCAGATGCCTTGTCTGGTTTTACCTTCAGGAGACTTCACTTCCAAGAGTTGTAAAGACACAAATTGCTAACTGTTTGTATAATACAACATACCAGTGGAAATAAATACTTTTAAAAGATAAAGCTCTAGTCAGTAGTGTTTGCTTACTAGAATTGCATAAAACCCACACTCGCAGTGGGTTTAATGACTACCCACTCTATGTAAAGCTCACACAGCTTGCCAAAACTTTATGCTTTTTCACATTTTGGAAAGTGCCAAACGGACAGCAATTGGTTGCAGCAATATTTATTAATTAAATTATGAGCACAGATAAATAGTGAACATGGTAAAGCCAAATTAAATCATATATGTAACTGTACTGTAGATTCAGCAAAGAAATAGTAGAAAAGCTGAAAAATAAGAAAACCCACTTAAAAATGATTGAATACCTAGGTACAAAAAAAAAAAAACACATGTAAAAGCACTTCAACCAATAAAATGCGTTCAATTACTAGCTTTAATTCCAGATAAAAAAAAAAACATACAAAATGGGAAACACAGAAAACCGATTTAAATAACTAAGACTGCACAGAGACCACCTGAAAAAAAAACAGCACAAAACGCAAAATGCCTTCAATTAGTAAATGAAACTTCAGATTCAGAGAAAACACAAAACAGGAAACAGAAAAAAAAACACACTGATTTAACTATTTGAATCCTAAACAACAGGGGGCTAATTAACATATTTACTTCATGAGATCTTCCAAACCAGAAAACCCTCTTTTTTCCTGAGTGCTTTTTTGCAAAGTCTTCTATAAAAACGCACTTCATGAAATGATTAATACCTGATAGATGATACACATTACAAAAAATGTTAGTAGATTTATAATATCTGGTAGGTGATATGAATTACAAAAAAAAAAAAAAAAAAACAGTGCTACGCAATGCTGATGTTGGTATCGTAGCTCTGTCTGTAAAAAAAGTACTAGTGTTATAGTCAAACAAGGGATTATATCTATGTAAGTGTATAAGACAGTATGAAGGATGCCAGCCCAGCTAGCTGGAATTTTGTAAATAATTCTATGCAATTTGTGAATAGTAATATGGTTTGTATGATTGTCTTACAAATGTAAGAAAACTAGATGTTATGTTAAATTCTATATTATGTGCTAAGCTTCAAGAATATAACCACATTGTATCCTACTGGAAAAGAACAGAGTTAAATTGCAAAGTTTAAGAAAAAAAAATTGAAATTGTTTACGACTGTAGTATCTCACAGTTTCAGCTATGAGACAGGATGTCTGCAGCTACAAATTCATTCTATAGTCTGGAAACAGAAATAATTACAGGTTTCCAAGGGTCAAAGTGTTTCTCCATTTCTAGGCAAAATTTCTAAGAGATAAGTATTTTAACACAGAGGTGCTATATTTTAAGTTCCTGTTAGCCAGGGAACTAAAGGCAGAAGTGACAAGAATTATGTAATCTGAGATAACCCAGCAGAAATATTTGATAGTAATTTAAGAACTAGCTCAGAGAGTGAGTCTGTGCATTTTTTGTTTGTCTTTAGACCTAGAAACATCCATTCAGCACTTGCATTTGCCTAGCTAATATAAGTACTAGATTACAGTGATTTCTCTTAGAGATAGATATGAATATAGCAAGATTAGTTTAGACATTTTCTGTATTTATGTGAGACTGTCCTGCAATGTTGTTTTAAAGTATTCATGTGATTCTGAATTCTGATATCACTGTGTTGAGTTGAGTATTGTCTTGTGCTTTTATTATTTATAATTAACTACATTTAAACATTTTAATTGTGACTGGTTTGTTTAGAGATATTTAAGCTCTTAGAGTATTTGCATATGTATTTGATAACACTGCACAGGCCACTGTTAAATAGACTTTAAGTCTTGGAAACAAAATCATTTGGATAATAGAAACATTACCCAGTAGAATTGGTCACCCTTTGGGAAGGGCCTTATAGTAACTGATAAGTAGAGCTGGTTTGTGGCAGTGATTTCTACCTTGTAGTCTTGGCTGAAGGGGGCATAGCTAGTGAACCTGTGTGAGCCTTCCCCAGGAGTGTCTGTGTGCTTGTATATAAATCAAATTTCAAAGTGGGTGTGTCTGTGTCAGCTACATGGGCAGGGACACGAAGCATTGGTTGGACAGACAGGGTGCTCTAGGTTTGGGCTTGACTACTCAGCTGAGATAATAACCCTATAGCTTTGCCATTGGGGATTCTTATTGAGGATCTGGAGAGAGAGAGAGAGAGAGAGAGAGAGAGAGACACCAGCCCCAGACTGACTGTGATCTCTGTGTGCTCTTATGTTAAATTGTACTTTACTGTGTCATCCTGTTTACCTGTCATACTCCCAATGTGCACATCCTTCACTGGTGTTAGTGGGGAGGATTGCGGCTCCTTAATTATTGAACCAGTGCAGGGGCATCACATATAGATTGAAGATATTAGTGGCACAGTTGTTCACTTGTTCAGAAACTTTCTAATGGTGTATGACTAGAGGGGATAGCATACTGATTTTAAATGACATTTACGGATCTATGCAAACTATGCATATAATAACTTCAAAATATTTGTAAATGTAGTTAGTCTAGAAAACAATTTTGTATTAGATACCAAATATCAGTGACAACATTCTAGGCCTTGATATTTTGAACAAATTGGAACCATTTGTTCACATGTACAGCTTTTTATGAAATGAATGCAGTCATGGAAATATAGGTTATAGTTATAACTGTTTTACCAAAAGAGAATTTATTTTTTCGACTGTCTTCTTGTTGTCTGGAATGTTTTAATGACATTTTTACTAACCCCCAATGCTTGAATACACCACCCTAACAAGACGGTATCACAATGTACTTTTGCATTATTAATGTAAACATGAAAATGACGTATTTTCATCACTTTTTGCAAAACACCCATAATGCATATCCCATGCTGACCATTTCAGTGCCTTGCTTAGCACATTATGTCAGCTTTTGATGCCCCGTTGCTGCCTCAGGTTTATTTATGTACCTTTACATGACTTCAGAAATGAGACATTGAAATAAAGTGGTATGCATATTCATTTCAGGAGTACAGGGAAGTCTCCTGTAAAGGAGAACATACTCTTACAAGATCACAAAAACTGTGCTTTCCTGATACTCCTCTAAGAAGCAACACATTAAACGGTAAGATTAGTGCAGCAATCCAGATGAACTTCCCTGGGAGCAAAGTGAAATCTAAATCCTTTGTTTGATTTCATCAAGAGTGCTTCACCTTTCAAGACTCCTAAAGACAAAAATGTCTGACTGCTCATGTAATGTAAAATATAATGAGAAATGAAGGCTTACAACAGATACATTTCTAGTCAATTTGTGGAGTTTTCTGTGTTACAGGCAAACCACATTCTACAATCACACATGTCCCTGCCAGGCTGCCACCACAAAGTGATGCACTTTACTTCATGCAAGTGGGACCTCATTCTGCACCAAATCCCCTAATTACTGTATCATGATAATGACATAGCTGTGCCATCATGTCTAATGAATGACTATCTTTTTATGAATCACTGTATGGCATGATAGCAGTGCACAGGGCATTTCACAGCTTACAAATTAGCTGTTCACTTTTGTGTAGCACACTACCTTTATGCCATGCATTGATTAAGTGTGTAGTACTGGTGCATATAATACACAGTAATAACAATGCTATGTAATGCCAAAAACAAAGGTCGTTGCTATGCCAAAATCCAGCGAAACGTAAGATACAATCCAAAGTAAACGAAAAAACGTAGCTGGATACTGCTGATTGTATAAAATACAGTTTATTTCCACAGAACAAACAGTAAAGTATTAGCGCTTTCGGGCGGTTGCCCTTCATCAGATAAAACTCTCACAATTAAAAACTCCTTTTTTAAAAAACAGTGTATCCAATCACAGTTCAATAAAAAACCCGCCTTTTACAAAGTGTAGGCTTAAGGGGGACCACATCATTTAACCCTGGATTCCTATGGGTTGTTAGCTCCAGGATCCATCTAGATTCAGCTAATTCAGTGGTTTGTTTAATGTCACCCCCCCTATGGGATAACTTTAAATTCACAATGAGCCTAAAAGTAAATTTATGTGTGGGATAATCTCTAATATGTACGACCTTTGTTTTTGGCTTTTTGTTCTTGTTTGGGGTCATTGCTGCTATGCATGCTGAAGAAAATGCTTTGGTGGCTGTCAATGAGGATGAGGTTGGCGGAAACAATATACCAGCAGGATGGTGCATGAAGCGTTTTACTTCTTTAGAGAATCCATTACTTAATCTGGGATTTAATGTAAGAAGAGGCAAACAACAAGATACGACTGTTCCTGTGGCAATGGACAAGTCCTTTGATGACAACGTAAGAGATTTGAATTACAAGGTAACTAGACTTCAACGTTTGCAGTGGCAAACTTTTCATTTAGAAGCTTGTCTTGATTATGGTATCATACCCCGTGGGATGCGCGTACTTTGTATGCCGACCCAAGGAGATAGATACCCTGAACTCTTAGCTAGATGGCAGTCTATCAACATCAAGACTAGCTATCTCTATATGGACTTGCTGAATGACTTTTTTGCTAAAGAGATTGACACACTTAAAAAAGATGTTATACTGCTACAACAAAAGTTAGAGAGTGAATATACTGAGAATTGGTGTAAAAAGAGGCTGGAAGAGATGTACGCTACCTTCAGTGACAATGATGCCAAACTACGAGCACAGAAAATGGGGAAACTTCGTAGAGATTACGAGGATTTCTCCAATGGCAATATTTTTGTTTGGCAGAAAACAAGAGCTTCAACACTGGCGGCTGCGGTTAAGGGCACCAATAGGAACAACGCACAACAACAGATAAGGAGTGGCCAAACAGAACGTTTGACTTTGAGAAATGACGCAATGGCGTCCACCGGAATTCCACCGGCTTATCGTGATGCCTTTTCGGATACTCATGCACCTATTATGCAGGAAAGAGGCACATCTGAAAGAACTGCTACCAGTTCTGTTCCTACTACAGCGGACATGGTGTTTATGACAACAGTAGACACAGCAGTATCTGGTCGGAGTAGTAGTAGTGTAGATTTCAACTCTACTACTAATACAGTCGCTGTACCGGGACAGGATGCTATGAGCCATGATTTGTTGGCGGTTTCTAATGAAAGTATGCAGTCTGGAGCACGCCCAAAGATTAGACCGTCACAAAATCATTTTTTGGACATGCTACCGGTGCAAGTGAAAAAGAAGGGCCCATGGAAACGTTCGTTGAGCGACGACAGGGATTTCTTGAAGAAAAGACGGACTTTAGATTGACTTCTTATGAGCATGATGGTATTGTTTTTAATCTATCTTCACGCAATCTAACTGAAAGTGAATTGGCAGTTTTAAACAAAGGGTTATCCTTTGTTCCTAGCAAGCAATGTACATATCATGAGGTTCTTTTAGATTTAATGACCTTTTGCCGTACTTTAATGTTGAATAAACTTTTTGGTACCAATAATAATACTCAAACCACCTTGAGAAAGCCGAGCAGTTTTGTACCAGCCTTAACACCGGCGTTACAGTTATTTATTAATCAATGTGACAATGATTTAATACATTATTTCCAGAATGGCGACAGGGATAAATATTATAATTTAACAAGTGAGCAAAGATTGGCTTTGACCAATCTTGGTGGATATACCGACCTCACTGTAAAGGCGGCAGATAAAGGTGGTTCAGTGGTCCTTTTGGACACAGATTGGTACACAAATAAGTTGAAAGTTTTATTATCAGATGTACAGACATATTTAGTCATTAATCCGATAGATGTGAGACGAATAATTGATAGGGTTCACAATAAGTTGCGGAGACTGTGTGACAATATGTTAATCACACCCCAGTTATTAGACTTTTTACTCATTGAGAAGCCGATAACTCCGATTTTCAAAGCTCTCCCTAAAGTGCATAAGAGCTTGATTGACCCACCCCTGAGACCTATAGTTTCAGGAAGGGGGTGGGTCACTGAAAATATATCAATTTGGTTAGAGGTGACCCTAAGACCGTATGTAGCATCTATGGAGCACGTCTTGATAGACACAGGACATTTTCTGACCTTAATGGGTAATATCAAGCAAGAAGATTTGACAGGGGAGTATTTGATGGCTACCTTGGATGTTAATAACCTATTTACAGTTATTAACAATGATTATGGGATACAGGCGGTTACAGCACTCCTTGACACATTAGGTCTCTCACATACTAAGGTAGAACTAATAGCGGAGCTACTGACCCTAGTGCTGGAAAATAATATTTTTCAGGGGACAGATAGCATATATAGGCAGGCACAGGGGATAGCTATGGGCACCCCCTGTGCCAACACCTATGCAAATCTTGTCCTTTCCCATTGGGAAAAGGCTCATGTGCTATGTGATAATATTTGGAGAAGACAATTGTTTATGTATCTGCGTTTCGTGGATGATATATTCATCCTGTGGAAAGGGAACAGTGAGGATTTATATAAGTTTGTTGATTATCTTCACACTACCACCACCTTTTTTAGATTTAGTGTTCAAACTTCGAGAGAAACTATGGATTTTCTTGATGTTTGTTTGACACAAAACCAGGATGGTTTTTCTTCGAAACTTTTTAGAAAGGAGTGTTGGAGGAATACTTTGCTGTCATACGACAGCATGCATCCAAGACATACCTTCCCAAATATAGTACAAGGTCAATTGAGTAGAATTTCTAGAATTAGTAAAGATAATATACAATTTGAGGAGGAAGTCAGTTACCTTAGAGGATGCTTTTTAAATAGGGGCTATGGTGATAAGATGGTTGGTGACATCATAGAGAGGAATAAACCCCTTAGGCAGAATAAATATAAACCATGGTTAAATCGACAACATAACGCAGGGGAAGATGCACCAGTCAAAGATCCTAAACTTAATAGACATAAGATAACGCTCACCTATGGCAGTGATGCTAGAGGGATTTGTGAAATTATACGGAAAAATTGGAATATAATAGCCAGTGATGAGAGCATGAGAGATATGGTGGGGACCTGTCCACAATTTATTTACAAGAGAAACAGAAATTTAAAAGATATGCTTTGCAAAGAAAGGAAGTTAGATATAGGTGGGAGGCCCAAAGGTACAGCTGGGACAGTTCCGTGTGGGTTTTGTAAAGCTTGTGAACATATTAGAAAAGGGACAGAATTTAGACATCCGGTTAATGGACGATTGTTTGTATTTAGAGGTAGGGCGACTTGTAGGACCACGGATGTAGTCTACATAGCAGAGTGTTCCCTATGTCCAAGTTTTTATGTAGGGAAGACTAATCAAATGTTAAAAGTTAGAGTTCTACAACATTTGTCCAGTATAAGAAATAAGGACGAACATAATGCCTTATACAGACATATTAGAGATTATCCCACACATAAATTTACTTTTAGGGCCATTGTGAATTTAAAGTTATCCCATGGGGGGGTGACATTAAACAAACCACTGAATTAGCTGAATCTAGATGGATCCTGGAGCTAACAGCCCATAGGAATCCAGTGTTAAATGATGTGGTCCCCCTTAAGCCTACACTTTGTAAAAGGCGGGTTTTTTATTGAACTGTGATTGGATACACTGTTTTTTTAAAAAAGGAGTTTTTAATTGTGAGAATTTTATCTGATGAAGGGCAACCGCCCGAAAGCACTAATACCTTACTGTTTGTTCTGTGGAAATAAACTGTATTTTATTTAATCAGCAGTATCCAGCTATGTTTTTTCGTTTAATGTTATGTAATGCAGTGATCAGCCTGTAGCACCAGTACACATAATACATAGTGATAACACTAGGTGAGTTATTACGTAGCACCACTGTACATGTTAGAGTGTGTCAGCACTATTATGATATTCAGTGATTCATTCTGTAGTGCAAGGGCACATAGAACACAGGGGTAGCAGTATTATGACATCCAATTTTCATTTTGCAGTACCATTTCACATAAAACATGGTGGTAATACCATTATGAAACTTTGTGATCATTTTGTAGCACCTGTGCACAAAATGCAGAGTGATACCACTATTATAACACAGTGACTTACTCTGTAACACCAGTGTACATAGTACACAGTGGTAGAGCTATTATGAGTCTCATTGATCAGATTGTTACACTGGTGCACATAGTATACATTGGTAAAACCATTATCATACACAGTGAGTAAGTCTATAAAACCTATATGCTACTATTCTGCATGCTGTCTCTCTTTAGTATGGTCTATTTATATAAATTGCAATAATGGTACGCTCTATTCTTCACATAGTACAGTGGATGCACGTATGTTTGTGCATGGCTGGGAAAATAATGAATAGCAACTAAGAGTATGATATTTGTACCTGTACAGAAATAAATATGTAAATAAGTGAAAATCTGAAAGTGTAACTTGATGAACTTATAACAAATGTAAAAAATTGTACATTTTAACATTTTTTAAAATGTGCACACTTTTAACTACACAATGATTATAACATTTACTGAGAGCTATGGAGCTAATATTTTGCAGTTCTGCCCTAGTAGGAGATTTCTGATCTATAGGTAACAGGTATTATATTTAAAGAAAGTGCCAATCATGGCCCATATAAGATATGAGAACCAAAGGCAAACAACAAGAATACCTGAGGAATTTGTAATGCATGAATTCCAAGTTTCCATTTTATAAAATTTTTGTCCAAATGTTCAACATAGCAGTCACTTTGCTTTGTCTTATGAGATGTAGAATACTTGACATTCTGTCTCTAGATATGATCTATGATTTTTTTTTAAATAAGAGATAATATACCTATAATATACTCAATGAAACTAACCATAAAAGAAGTAATTGACTCTTTAAAAATATAAATATATGAAAGATGTACAAAAGTGGTTGAGACATAGACTGAATATGAGCAAAACATTTGACCACAATTCTGAAAGAATATGAATTTTTCACCCACAGAACATTTTAACATCTGCTGACCTTCAATAAATGAATCATCTTTACTCCTACTACACATTTAAATAACAAAAGTCAAGAACCAGTTTTCTCTAGGGATCTTTTAGTGCACTTGAGAATGACTACTTCTAAACTAGATCTGATTATCTGGATATTATCTTGCCAGGTGGTATAGTAATGTAAACAACAGGTTAATGATTCTTTTTTATTATTATTATTATTTCTAGTTATATATAGATATATTTTTTCTTTAGTGCATGAACTGGTTATGTACATAGATCAATCCTACAGAACTTAATTTCTTTAGTATTTTAACTTAAGCTTACATAAATCACTTTAGACTATACCTCAGAATTTGTCAGATCACTCCAATTTTTTTTCTAAATTTAAAACACAGTTTATAAGAGTAGCATGTGTAATAGCTTGTATTTAAATAATTTATTGCAATATTATAAAATAAAAAAATAGCTGATAAACATGTGAACAGATTTGTATGTAAAAGCCAAAAATAGAGACAAAAATTGTTATGCATTCAGCCTTGCTTAAAACACTAATCAGATGTAATCTTATCCTTATGACATCATATTATAAGAAACAAATAAAAATATGTAATGGATTTTAAAAAAAAAATCACGTCTTTATCCCTGTAAAAATTAGAAAATCTGACTTCAGATAATGAAATTAAAATAAAATTGTTACATCAATATCTATGTATATACTACATCAAGCATATATCAATATATTAAAACAGAACATTAGCCCTGTATTCAGAAGGTGCTCAAACCCCATCTAAATATTTGGTCAAAATCCAAAATAATCTATAAATCTTAAAATAGCATCAAAGAAATACATTAAGGTAATATGAAGCTAACTGCAGATCAGGATATTTTAAATACCATCCAAGATAATCTCTCAAACTTAAATATAATTTCTGATCCAAAATCTGTTACAGACTTTGATAACTATCTTAACTCATTACAACTGAGTAACACCTCCAGTGGTTTTTGCAGTTACATCCTAATGGCACTGCTAGTCAATCAAATATTGCTTGTTGAAATTTGCGTTAACAATTCCAAAATCATGTTACACCTAAAGCATTAAAATATTTCATCTTAAAGCTTACATAATGGAAAACACAACTGCATTGATATTTAACTTTTGTCTAGTGTGAATAAAAATATATTCATGTTGTTAGTATAATAATTATATTGTCATACATTTCATATTTTTCTAAATATCTCAACAACCAGATTAGAAATTAGTATTAGAAATAGTACTTTTTTATTTTAATAAATGAAAAAGGAAATCTATATACTAAATCATATACAAAGAAGAGAAAAAATAATGTATAGATATGACATTAATGTTCATGATATTTGGTTAATGAATATATCTTTTCAATGACTGAGCTATATTTAACCGTTTTTTAAAGTTCTGTTTTTGTTTAGATCTTAATGATATAGTTTAAATTTCTTTATAACACACCTCAGTGGCAATTTTGATAAATTCTTTAAAAGTTAGAGCAAAATCTTTCTTACAAGTTACACTTTTTACTTTTCTTGCAACTGCTAACAAAGATCAAATTATAGGGACATCTTACAACCTTGTGCAGTCTGGAAAAGGAGCATGTACCAAAATTAAGGATTCTGAAACATTACAATTGTCAGACTGCAATGGTTTAAGAAACTCTTGAAAGTCAATCCAAAACTTTTCATTTTTCTTATAAGAAACAGAAGAAAAAAATGTAAAAACAATCAGCTTTAAAATACAAGGCCAAAAAATGAAGAACATTTGTTTTAATCATTTTACTTATTTTATATGGTCTAATGAAAATTATATGTAGATATTTCCAAGTAAATATCTTCCAATATATACTAGATAAAGTATTACGAACAGATTTTAAAATTAACTCATTTGGAGATTGATTATTAACAATATGTAAATTATCATTTAGAAGAAAATGTAAGCATTTATCATCAGTCTTAGTGCTAAGTTGTAGTAATAATTTAAGTTTGACAGGGATGGAATTATAGTCTGATTGCTATTAATAACAATAGAAATATAAATTACCAAAGACAGTATAGTTTCATTCTGTATTCTACTAATTTCATTTTTATTTTTAATAAAATCTGAACTAAATTTGCTGATTTGTTTGTATTACTAATAAAGATTATATTTATTAAGTATCTGTTCTGTCATTTGACTGTTTTTTATATTAAATTATACCATTAAACAAAATTATTTTTTAAGATATATAATTTTCCAACTTGTTTGCTTTTATTGACTTTTTTGTATAGACTTTGGTTAATAGCAAAATGTTTTAACAGATGAGAAGTTAAAATCATTTCCTTGTCCTATTTAATAATGAAATAAAACCTGAATTCAGCATTAAACACATAACTAACCAAATAATTTATTATTAATAATATTCAAAGTTTCTGAAACAGGTTTTAGTTGAGAATTTTCACTAATGAATACAATTGAGCTTTCAATGTAGTACCTTTCCAGTTTACAACAGTTTGTAAAACTATAGAATGCATATAGTTTTCATCATGAGGAAATCACAAACTACCTTCTTTCCTCAATCTACTATGATTTGATAATGAAGTTCTTTATTTTATAGGATGCAACAAACATTTCAATAAAAGTTTATTTAAATTATTAATAATAATTTTATCAGGAATAATAGCTATTAACTGAATAATGTAAAGAATTATAGGAAGAAGTATCATTTTTTAACATTAACCTATCTTCAAAAATAAAGAAATACGTATTCCAGTAAAATGTTAAGTTTTCAATATATTCTATAATAATAGTATAATTCTCATTTATTATTAGGAATAAATTGGCATATACATAGATTCCTAAATATTTTATCTTTGCTTTCATTATATTAGAATTTATTAAATTTCTTTTTGAAATATTTCCAAAAAAAGAACTAGAATTTCACACTTCTTCTATAGCACTATTTAAATCTCCAGTAGTTGATATAATACCATCAACAACTAGTTGTAGAGAGAGAGAAAGAGAGAGAGAGAGAGAGAAAGAGAGAGTATTTAGTAGTAAATTAAGATATTAATTTGGAGAGACATAACATTTCAAGCACTTGAAAAAGTATCTCTAGTTAATAGTATTAAATGTTTTCTTGAAATGTAGGCTTAAAATACTGAATCATTGCAGTCCATAACACATATTTTTATATTATCATAAGTCTTTCTATGAAGGATAAAACCTGTCTGACTATTATATCTTTAGCAAACATTTTAATTATTTTGGTTAAAATAGACATAAATATTTTGTAATCTGCATTTAATGATGAAATTGGTTTATAAGAAGTACTTCTTTCAGAATCTTTATCTTGTTTATAACTTTGTAATGTTAAACAATATCACCTTGAGGGAAAAATTTCAAAACCAGTTTGAAACTGAATGCAAATTTTACAAAATAATGCCAGCATGGTCTGCTGTAAAGTTTACACATTTCTGAAATAATGCTATCATGTTCTGGAGCCTTTTCTGTTTTAGTTTCTTTTTTTCATTTGCTAATTAATTTCTTTATTTCTTTAATAGAAATATTTTTCATCAAATTACAATATTATCTTATAGGTTATTTTAATATTAGTTTTCAAAACATTTAAATTATCCATACCAATATTTAGCTCTTTAAAGTAATTATTAGAAACATTTTAGATATTTTGAATATCAGAATTTACCACTAGTTTCATTTATTAAAGAGTTAATTTGGTTAATTTTACTAAATAATTTAGAGCTATTAGCAAATCGATGAAGAACCTTATGAGTACTTGCATATAAAGTCAGTTTTATTTTTCTAAGCTAATTTAGAATTATGAATTAATATTTGTTGATATTTTTTGAATTGTATCAATTAATTTAAGTATACTTTTGACACCTTTTTACTCTATACAAATGATTTTGCAAATATTTTACTTTTCCATCCCATGATTTGGTTTTATTTTTACACCAATGCTTAATTTTTGGATAAAAATGCATTTTGAAATAATCTCATAATATGATATCATTAACAAAATAATTGTTATGTAAATCCATATTTTATGAACATTTTTTATTGTCTAATTTTTGAAATCTGATTAATTATATAAGCAGGTATTTGATCATTCAGTAGTAATTAGTTATTCATTTCTTGATCAATATATATGACACTATGATCAGAAAAAGGGTAACACATAAGCATATTGCTTTTAATCTTATAATGTAAATCTGAATAAATTAATATTCTATCTATCATTGACTGAGTACCAAGAACAAAAGAACAGTGAGTAAAAAAGGGGAGTTTTTGTCAGCATTTGCCAATAGTATCCTTAAGATTAACATTATTAATCCATTCATTAAAAGCTTTAGCTGAAGGAGTAAATTTACATTTATTTAACATAGTCATATCTACATTATATAAAATACAGTTAAAATCATCTGCTAAAATAAGATTACCTCCAAAATTAGATAACATTATTTCCATATATTCCTTAGCTGTTTTGACTCTTAAACCTGATATCCAGTAAACATCTGCCAGAGTATATAATCTTTAGTTATATTCTAAGACAATTAATGTTTACATACCTTTTGAATCGAAATAACTGGAGTGCATTTTTGGCATTGATATTTTTTTCCAAAGAATCACTATTCCTCTTTTCTCATTTTTAAAAGAAGAGCATGTAATTAGTCCATAACCATTGTTAGTTAGATAATGTTCAACTTTTCCTATTATATGTGTTTCTTGTAAGAAAACAATATCAGGGTTGTTATTTTTTTAAATATCTAAACAGGGGTATTCTTTTATTGACATTGTTAATTCCATTAACATTAAGTAGAAGGCATTTTCAGTATGTCATTTTTGCAATAAACTATACATTCACATTTGGTTTTAAAAGTTATAAACATGCCAGTAAGAATTTCTTTTAATTCAATGACTTTTAACAATGAAATAAATAAATAGATTGTTTAAAAATACTATGGCTGTATAAGTAGATAACAAGAAAAAGGAAATTACATTAACTTACTTATTGTTTTGAAAAACAATTTAACTATCCCTATCATAGATATAAGAACTTCCACATTAAGTTTAGAAACTAAAATGACTAATCCTTCTCATGCATCCTCTACCAACCATATTAAACAATCTGCAGGGAATGAAGTTACTACTGACTGTAGATCAAGAAATTAAATATTGTTCCTTGAAATTAATGAAAAAACAAGTATCTATTAAACTAAATACATCAGAAATGAATTATAGGAACATTGTTATAATAATAGTTACAATTTCATTTAATTATAATTATAATTATAATTGCAATTTGAGTAGACATTCTTAAAGTAACTATTAATAGAAATTTAAGTAAATAAGAACTTTATTAACATTACTTTAGTTAGTTAAATAGACAAACTTTCCCTTGTTTGCATAATTGTCCATTTTCCTGTTTTTTCTTTCTTTTCCCACCCCCCTTATTTTGTATAATATGTAATCATTTTTTAAATGGTTCTTACATGACTATTTTTAAGATATATTTTAAAATTTAGATGACACAATTTGATGGGCTATTAAATATTAATACAAACTAGTTTTCAAAATACTTTAATTATTATATATGACATTCAAAATGTAAGAGAACATAAATGACATAATTTTTAAATGCAATAAATCAAATGCATCTAAGTACCATAGAACATAGCATCATGACAATTCTTATTCATTCTATATGTATATTTCCATTATTATATGTAATAAACTACGAATATTGAAGTATGCTATTCTAAAAAAGTAACTAATCAACCATTACTATATCGAATAAACAATGACAAAATAAGTTGATACATATATGGAAGTTGTACTATGCAAATCAAACAATATCTTTTGAATAGTAAGTGAGAAGTGAGAATTCCTTGAAGTTATATTTCATTATGCTGTAACTCATTATTAAATATTACAACCATTCTGCCTTTTTATAATCAAAATAAAATAATCAATTATACTTATTCCAGCCTTAATCAAATAGTAATCATTTCAAATATACATATATATATATATATATATATATATGGGTCTATCTGACTACGTCGACAAGTCAGAACGCCGACAGCGAGAACACCGACGCCAGAAGATCGAAAATGGAGAAGACCGACGGATCAAAACCCCGACGCTGAGAACATCGACATGGGAAAAGGCTGTGGATGTATGCGGTAGTGACGGACGTTAGGGTGCGAGTAAGGTAAGTGTGCGACTGTGATAGTTTGTGGGTTAGGGGCGGGTTAAGTGAGTTAGGGTTAGGGCGCTGGCTAGGTAAGTGTGCGACTGTGATAGTTTGTGGGTTAGGGGCGGGTTAAGTGAGTTAGGGTTAGGGCGCCGGCTAGGTAAGTGTGCGACTGTGATAGTTTGTGGGTTAGCGGCGGGCTAAGTGAGTTAGGGTTAGGGCGCTGGCTACGTAAGTGTGCGACTGTGATAGTTTATGGGTTAGGGCGGTTAAGTGAGTTAGGTTAGGCGGGTTAGGTGAGTGTGCGATAGTGGTGGACCTTAGGGTTAGGGTTTGGGTTAAGGTTGTAGGTAGTTGTGTATGTGAGGTTTAGTGTTGGTTTGTAAGGATTTTGGTGTGCTTGTGTTGTGTGTGTGCTTTTTGGACCGGGGATTTGTTTTGTTTGTTGCTTGTCGGGATTATGGTGTGTCGGGCATGTGAGGTTTCGTGTTTGTGAAATGTCGGTTATGTGGTGTCGGTGATTTTGTTTTCGGCGTTTTGACTTGTCGACGTTGTAAGATAGATCCATATATATATATATGTGCATATATGTATATACATATTAATTACAATTTAGATTATTATTTTACTAAATTTAGCATATTAGGTCTATGATTATGATTGATCTAGTCTTGTGAAGGCATTTGTCATTTTAAAAATTACTCAAAAAATTATGTGTTTATTTAACTAAAAATAACAAGGCAAGAAAACTACAATTAATCAAATTGAAAGCAACTTTCCAAAAACAGATCATAATAGTTATAAGTATTCAAAGCATTTGTTTTATATGTAAAATTATAACTGGCTATTTAATCGTATTTTCTGTTGTAATGAATGAAGTTTATATTATGCTAATAAAGACAAAAGTAAAGTATATAAATATAACAGAAAAAGTGTTTAGAATGAAGGTTAATTAATGAAATCAAACCAACCATTAATTACTCCATGACCTAAGGATAATATAGTTTTCCTCTTTCTTTATTGTATGTTTTAGGATTACATTTAGGATAAAGTGAAAAATGAGTGCCATTTAAGTATGGGAGGTGGAGAAAGGAAGATGATATATTGATATACTGCTTATATTGACATATTGGTAAACATATGCTAGAACAGTATAAACAGATTATATGCAATTATAAATTTAAAGAACTAGGAAAATAAATTAGTTCATATTTAAGTACAACAACCTATATGGTGTTACAAAGGAGGTAAGCGTAAAATAATATACAAGGATATATGATATCTAATGAAGATAATCACTCAGAAAGTAGAGGAAATGGAGGTCTTATATGTTCAAGTATAATTATAAATCTGGAAAGGTTTACATATTATAGAACATATTACAACAAGCCACTTCTGTATGTAGTACAAATATTAATAATTTAATCCCAAGCAGCATATTATAAAGAATGGAGTAGTTAGGATGTTGATATTAAGAGGGCATTATCATTGTGGGATTACATCAAATATAACCTAGTACACTAAGTATATAGGCAAATTAAATGTGGGCCAGTAACATAAAGCAGCACATTTAAGAATACGTTGCATCTAAACTAGTGTATATAAAAAGCAAGTAGGAAGTTTAGAGTTGGATCTTGGAATTAATATACCGTTGTGAACTAAAACTGAAGTAAGAAAGGGAAGGAAAGAAAGGAGCTAGATAAGTGGCATTTCAGCTGATATAATTGTGGTAGGAATGTGTGAGGGACAGAAAATGGGTGTAATGACAGAACTATATAACTCTTTATATAAAAATCAGCAGTATGTAAAAATAATGTTATCCAATCAAAATGGGTGTAATGACAGAACTATATAACTCTTTATATAAAAATCAGCAGTATGTAAAAATAATGTTATCCAATCACATGCACTATATTTGGAAAAATGAACAACGAATTGTTAAGATGGACTTAATACGTTAAATGCTTGCATATAAAATTTCAGTATCAGATGTATATAACCACCGATCTGATTCCACTTGTAAATCATCTGGAAGGACAGCTGCATGCTAGAAAATGTTTCCTTAAAAAAATCCTTTTTGTAAATAAAATTATTAGGAAAACTAAGCAGTTGTATCAGTAAGCTTAAATAGCAGACATGTAGCATACAGGACCCAATAACTGCATTTTTAAATCACTATGATAGAATTCACTATCTAAAATAACAATATCACTCAGTCTGCATTAGTAATAATAATAATATTTAATTTATTGCATAATCCTAAGAACCAAACAATGCAGACATCATCTTCCAAAACAACCAACACATTACAGTACAAAACCATTTAAGCAGCTAATACTGTTAGGTTAAAACCATTAAAAAAACTTGCTTGCTTCCTTAATGGCAGTGATTTCCTATGGAGGAACTCTGATTACTGTCAGTTTGAACGTCAGGCAGCTAAATGTTCAAGAGTTCAATCTTCATCTGCTTGTAGGTTAACCAGATGCACCGGTAAAAGAAATGCATACATGGTAGTCCTAGCATGAAACAATTAACAACCATAATGACACTTACTAAAATGTAAATTTCACTGGAATCCTCCGGTACCAACCAATAAGCGAAACAGGTCCAATAGACAACACTCTGATTCTTTAAATTGCAAGTTTAATCCACATAACGCCAACACGAACGATACATACGACAACCACTAAATAGAAACATAAACTACTAACATGGTACTCAAGGACATACAAAACGCTGAGAGCAGTTTGGCGCTTTCAACCAATTCAAAATGGTCTTCTTCAGAACAGTTCTGAAGAAGACCATTTTGAATTGGTTGAAAGCGCCAAACTGCTCTCAGCGTTTTGTATGTCCTTGAGTACCATGTTAGTAGTTTATGTTTCTATTTAGTGGTTGTCGTATGTATCGCTCGTTGTTATGTGGATTAAACTTGCAATTTAAAGAATCAGAGTGTTGTCTATTGGACCTGTTTCGCTTATTGGTTGGTACCGGAGGATTCCAGTGGTTTGTACACATTTGTTTTGGATTAAAATGTAAATTTCATATACAGGTAGAGAGATATGTAGATTTGTAGATAGATAGATATATAGTAGATAAATAGATACACAGATACATTTGTTTTCCATATTGAGATTGGAGTAAAAGGTGTTGTTGAATGTGAGAGGCTTGTTGATTTTTTAATATCTTTTGGTAGGGAGCTGATTTTTGTTAAGAAGGATCTTTTGCAAATAGCAAAGTGAAAAGAATGCCTTTTTAGTAGAAGAGTGTTCACTCCTCTGGAGAAACAGGTATAAAATGTAATGAATATTTTGTTGATAAAAGGAGAACAGTATTTTTTGTGTAAGAGTTTAAAAGTTAGATTGTTTATAAACAATGAGGCTTTTGCACTAAGAGATAACCATTTAATCTACAAATGTTACAAAGACATGCATATGGAGTGTTTCTCCCTAGTCATCTGCTGAAAATTGGCTCGGTTCCAAGTTGGACTTTTCCCAGTAAACAAATGTTAATAAATAAATAAATATATAAATCTTCTACAATATGGTAAAATGATATTTGTTGTACGTAGAGATGGATAAATTGGATAATTTATTTTCAGCAAATTGATGCTGCGTGCACTTTAGAGAGGAGTAAAGTGAAATGATGGAAAGCCCATATTCTAATCTAGGAAGTAAGGCCTTAATGGGCATCATTTGTAGTAAGCAGGTTAGAGATACAGGAGGTTTTTAGTTGAGAGTGAACTTTGTAAATTTGGTGGTTTATGAAAATTTAGATTCTTGTCAAACAATAAGCTCATGTAGTTATTTCCCATCACTAAAGGAAAAGAACCAGAGAGATCAGTGGCACAAAGCTTGACCTCCAGATGTGCTTTCTCTTTTCATAAACTGAAGCTGTGAGGTGCTAACAGCTGCCATGTTATATTCCTATCTTTGTTCCTTTCAGTCTCAGCTCACATGCCATGTGACTCTGAGCACGTGTCTTAACTAGTCCAAGTCCCAGAATGCTGATATTTGGGCATTAAGGATTTACCCAGCTGACAAAAGGAAAACTTTCTGACGCTTCTATAAACATTAGTAGTTAAATCAAAAGTCAGGTAAACCAATATCCTTGTTCATTCTATAAATAAAACAACATTACACATGTAGATTAAACTGATATTAAAAAGAAGAATAAGTGATGTATATTCATTTTCTATAATTTAGATATTGTGCAAATTACCAATCTAAACTTTGCTTTACAGAAAGTGATCACCTGCGTCTTGTGGGTAGTACTGATTCATGTTCTGGAACAGTACAGATTCTGAACAATGGAATTTGGGGAACAGTATGTGGTGACTCATGGGATATGAAGGATGCACAGGTTGTGTGTCGACAGCTTGGATGTGGATTTCCTCGCACAGTCACAGGAGAGCCTAACTCAGATAACCTATCGGGACCCATCTGGCTGGATGAGGTGAACTGTAAGGGGAGAGAACTGTTCCTTTGGGACTGCCCTGCCAACCCCTGGGGGCAAAGTGACTGTGAGCATAAAGAGGATGCAGGTGTGATATGTGCAGGTAAGGGGAGAATTTTAAATAATTACAGTACAAATGTAAGGAATATGATAATGGCTTCCTTGTTACTTATGTATGTATATATATTAATATTTATATAACCTATAATTCCGCATATTTAAATTGTTAACAATAAACATCCTTTTTGTTAATTCAAATGCACAGTTTGATAGAGGAAGATAATGATTTTCATTTTCAGTCTGTAGTACAGACAACCCAAAGCCATGCAAAAGTATGTATATTATAATATCCGAAGTAATACAACATAGCTATCGTTATGTAATTCATAATTTATATATTATGTCCTAACTTGATTTGAGTATGAGTAATATTTTTGTTTACCTTACATTTGTTTTCTTAATAGGGTTTCCTACTACAGCTGCCTTTACATCACAATCAAAGGGTAAGTTATCAGCATAAAAAATTAATCCTTGTTAATGGAAAGCTGTTCATTAAACATGCAACAATATTAAAAATTGCTAAGATACACTTGAAGTGCCAACTGTACAAAACTGCTAATTTTAGGAGTCTACACTTTTCTGTCAGCAGACCATAACTTCATAGTTGCCTGTAATGGGTGAGATATTATTAAGATACTATTTTATTCTATATCCCCTTTTCCACCATGTCTACTTATAGTCAAGCCTTCCTTCAAATGGGTGTGGTTCATTTGTTCCTTGACACTGAGAATTTCACCCACTGTCAGGATGAGAGGTGTTCAGAGGTTGCCATTATTTGGTCAGCCATGAGGATGCTTTGTGCACTTGCAAACATCCTTGAAATGAAAGTATTTTAGTGGCCATAACTCCACCAGTATGTGAGGGCTGTGCAAAGTATATCATTGCTGAGGCCCACTGGACCTTCCCCATATGAATACTTGTTTCTGTTCAGTTATGCTGAAGGCTAGTACATTGAACCTACCCAAACCCAAGGCCTCATATTTGCATTGCTACATCCCTTTGACAGATCATGGCATTGCAAGGATGACTCCACCCTTCCTTCTGCCCCAGGATAAACATACCCATCCTTCTTGCCTGCCTTATCAGGTGTCCAAAGTGTTTATCCTTCTTTGGTCACATTTATTTATTTATTTTATTTATTTATTTGCAGTTTGTTTGCCAGGATGGTCCATTGGGCCATGAGGAGCCCATTTTCAATGGAGTCCTGGGGAGAAAGCAACAAGACAGTATAGTATTATAAAATTACAACAACATTATAATATACAAAATTATAAAAATTATAAAATACAAAATTTAAGAAAACATATAAAATTATTATATGAGAATTAGAAAAAAATGCATGGTAACAACAGTTGCAGAAAATTGGTAATTGAGGGAACAGATACTTGAATAAATCCTCACTAACAAATTAAGGATCTCGTAGAGCATTGTATTTCTTACAGGAGTTATACAGTTAGTAGTGGATTTTAGCAGATGTAATTAGCTGTAGAGACCAGTAAAGTTAAGGAATTTATGTAGGATGGTAGCAAGAGCATTCCCATTGTGAGATTAGGTATGAGTGAAGTAAGCTTTTGAAATAGAGAGTCTGTTAGTTGTACGGATAAGTGGAGGTAGAGAATTCCAGTGGCGTGCAAGGCAGAAGGATAGAAGAAGTTTGCCTGGAGTGCATGCAGGTTTATGTAACTCTATTACATTTTGGGAGTTGGATCAAAGACATCTGTTAGGTAGATGCATTTGGAAGGTGGCGGCAAGGGAGGGGCAGACAGTGGGGTTAAGAATTAGCTTATTTGCTTGGACAAGTTGAATATAGGTGAGATAATTGCGTAACTCAAGCCAGTTCATTTGGAGAAGGGAAATGCAGTGACGGGTATTTGATCTGTGGCCAGTTGCAAATTTAGAGATTTTGTGGTAACAGGAGGAGAGTTTTGACCTGAGGAAGGATTGCAGATTAGTAAAGATAAAGGCACCATACATAAGGGAAGGGATAAGGTATGCCTTAGCAAGAATGAGCTTGGTGGAGGAAGTGATGAAACGGTTGTGACGGTAAAGCATGCCAAGCGTCTTATGAGTTTTTTTGATATTTGCATAAATATGGCTGTCGAACTTTAGCTGATCATCAATGAGGATTCCAAGCAGTTTAGCTGGGGTGACTATTTCTAGAGTGGTGTTATTTTGGCTGATGATAGAGAAAGAGTTTTTGTCGAGGGTACTGCTTTTAGAGGGGGAGAAATATCATTAGTTTAGTCATGGTTGCATTCAGTGCTAGATGTTTGTATAGCATCCATTGTTCAGTAAAAGAGAAGGCATCTTGAGTTAGTTTTATTAATGTGGAAGTGGAGGTGGTAGAGCATATTATTGTCAAGTTGTTGGTGTATTGGATTAGGCTGGTGTTAGGGATGGCATGATAGAAGTTATTAATAAAAATATGGAAGAGAAGGGGACCTATAATTGAGCCTATTTGATAGGTAGCTAGGGAACCAGTTGAGAGAGGAGTGGGATAGGTTTAGTTGTGAGAGTTTGGTTAGGAGAAGGTTGTGAGAGATGCTGTTGAAGGCCTTAGAGAGGTCAAGGAGGATGGTGGATACAATATGACTGAAGTCACAGGCTTTATTTATGGTTTCTAGGAAGGAGAGGAGGGCAGTAGTGATGCTATGGCCTGGGCAGAATC
>NC_056741.1:190389213-190419213 GCF_019279795.1 Protopterus annectens | reverse complement strand
TAGTTTCCAATGCGACCATAGAAAGAAGGAATATCAGAATAAAGTTACACACAGCTGAGCTAAGCTATATTCAGTTACTTAGGTGGCAGTCCTAATTGGTTGTGTGCAGTTGAGATTTTACACACCTTTCTTTTCCTTTAACAGCAGCTCAATTTAACAGTATGCTATACAGAATTAAAAGCAGCACTTATAAGACAAACAGCAAATAATACTAACTTACAGGAGTTCTACTGAGCAGCACCACATGCTAGCAGTCTACGAGAGGGCAGGTCGGGACTGGACAAAATGTATTTAAAAATGGCACCCCAGATACTGGCATCACTAAATGGATTTAGGGGCGGTAACTGGGTAAGAAATGGGGGGGCAGGGAAGGGCAGGTAAGAGAAAGACAGAGAAGGTACCTGAAATGAAAATGGGAGGGCTGGGGAAGGCAGAGGAAGAATTAAGGAAAATATGGAGCCCAGGAGAAGGAAGTGAGGTAAGCAAGAATAAAACAATCAATATAGTAAGAATAAAACAAAACAAGAATAAAACAATCAGTATAGTAAGAATAAAACAAAGCAAGAATAAAACAATCACTATAGTAAGAATAAAACAAAGCAAGAGTAAAACAATCAATATAGTAAGAATAAAACAAAGCAAGAGTAAAACAATCAATATAGTAAGAATAAAACAAAGCAAGAATAAAACAATCACTATAGTAAGAATAAAACAAAGCAAGAGTAAAACAATCAATATAGTAAGAATAAAACAAAGCAAGAATAAAACAATTAGTATAGTTGTATTAAGACAAGGTTCAGAGATGCAGAAATGTCTGAAGGGAGCTTTGTTACACAGAAAGATTCTACTGTTTAAAAAAATTATTAGTTTGACTGGAGGTAATACTGCCAGAGATCAAAGAGAATTGAGACCAACTAGATTAATGGTTAAATGTTGTTTAGGTTTGATTATATGACATTTGGTTACGTTACATTGGGGAAATACACTGGGAGAAGAATTAGTACTGGGCTATCATAAATTAGAATTTAGGAATAAAATAATGGAGTAGTAGTGCCACCTCGTGGCCAAACTTTGGAATGGCTGTAAGGTATCATCGGAGAAAAATAGGGAGCAAAAGGCAAGGAAAAATAGGGGGGGGGCACACGGGCTTACAGACAGCATCAGGCTGCTAGCATGCACATGGCTAAAAATGTTTTCAGGAGAAAAGCACAATTTAGTTACATACACTGTCTTTCTTGGGAAAGGCAGAAAGTTTTGCTTAGTTATTGATGGAGCGGAGAAAAAATCTTGTTTGCAGTTATTTCACGGCAGGGAGGTTTTTACTATAATGAGAAGTGCCCAGAGAGGAAGGAGCACAGAAAGAAGCTGTAGGAGTTCTACTAAGCAGCACTACATGCAAATGAGCGGAGCTAGCGCCTATTTTCAAGAATTTTTATTTTATTTTATTTTCCTAGACAGGAATATAAGCATTCAATAGTTAACAGGTTCAGTGTTGTTTAAAACAATGTAATAACCAATCAATTTATCCACCCCTCCAAAAGAAAATAGATTTAACAAACATATACACTATGTACTACATGTGCCACAAAAAAAGAGAATGTGGTCAACTGTATATCAATATATTATTAAAAGAGAAATGCTTTTATATAAAACATAGGAGACATCATACTATCACTGGCAAGTTTAATGTAATAGATTCACTTGTCATACAAGGAAATTTTGGTTATTTGCCTAGTTTAATCAGTCAGCATCTGTTCAAGGAGAATATTCCAGTATTTTTGATAATATATATGTTTATTTCTGGTTTTGATTATAAATTTGTGAGAGAGTATATAGCTAGTTGCCATTTTTTTAAGTCTATCCAAGAAATTTTGAAAGATCAAGCCAGTTTTGTTAGTGCAAAAAGAGTTATTAGAACATGCAATTTCATCTTAGATAGTTTTTGCATGTTAATATGAAGGATTGTGAATTCCCAAGAACGAGTTGAACTCTTGTAACCCATTTTTTGCAATCTTACCTTCAGTGAACACCAAAGTTTATACGTAAATTTAAATCCCCATAGCATATGAAGCAGGTCAGCTTTGGGATGTGAGCATCAGGTACATTTAGGTGATAAATTTGCATTAATCGTATTTAGTTTCACTTGTGTAAGGTATGCATTGTTATTAATCATTAATTGCATATATATATATATATATATATATATATATATATATATATATATATATATATATATGTATACAAGATTTTTAAAAGGGGTTAGGCTTAGGGTAACTTTAATAACTTCAGCTTTTTGATCATCTGTAAATTCTATATTTACCACATTGCAATATTTTGGCAAAACCAAAGAGGATTGGTATTTGATTGAATTGATTAATTTATATGTAATGGAGATCATCTTTTTTTTGTAAGAGAGATTTTTATGCAATGTTGAACATGCATTAATATCTGAAATGTTAGGATCAGAGGTTTGTTGTACAGATGGTATAAGTTCTTTAATTTTCTTAATATAACTGTATAATTATTAGTTAAAATGAAGGTCAAATTAATTTGTTTGAAGGATTTCTCTCTGAGTTTTTGGATGTCCCACAGACTCTAGTCTTTTATGACAGTGTATGCATTTAGATTTATCATTTTATTGTTTAGTTTGATGTTCGGATTTAAGTGAATCGGTTGTAACCAGCTAACTGCTTCATTTAAATTTAGGGACTTGGTTAGATTTTGAAAAGTTTGAATTTTATGTGTTAGAAAGGAACATAGGTTACATTTTTTACAGTTTTCCAGTGTAAGAACTGGAAGACCTTTTGGACTGATATAAGTTTTCTTAGTATATTCATACCATATTACAGCCCAAGGAGATGTCCATTCGGCTTTATTGGGGTTATCTTCAGAGATTTGTAAGATTCTATTTGCACAGATTATGTTGTAATACATCTGAAAATCTGGGAGGATAAGTGCCCCTTTTTCTTTTGGGTAAATACGTTTTGAGTAGCTTAATCTTATAGTTTTGGAGTTCCAAATGAATTTCGATAGTTCTGCATTAACTTTTTGGAAAAACTTTTTTGGAATAATCATATCAGCAACATTGAATTGGTAAAGAAGTTTTGGCTGGATATTCATTTTTATAATTACTGCTTTAGATAGATGTGATAGTTTCATTTGTTTCCATTTTTGTATAGGTTCATAGGTTCATCTGTAGGTACTAGGCTATTAGCCCGAGGGCCTATATAAGCCTAGCCAAAAAGGTACTCTGGCTTTCGCCACCCAGGAAAATTATTTTCCTGTGCCCTGTTGAGCAGAGCCACAAAAGTGATCCCTGGAATTTCCTATTTCCAATCCAATCATCAAGATGTTTCTTGAAGAGTGCTAATGAGAAGCTCTGTTTGACATAGATAGGTAGTCTGTTCCAGAGTATGGGAAGTCTCTGGGACAGGAATCTATCCCTCCAGCATGTTCTGTTTATTGTGGTGACAAGATTTAGGTCCCTAGAGCATGTAGCTTGGAGGGATTGCGATTTCTTTAAGTGGAGCATGTCCAACAGCTCTGGGTTTGACATAGCTTTGTATGTTAGGTAGAGATCTCCTCTGAGTAGGTGATATGCGACGGAGTAAAGCTGGAGTTTTTGAGATGGTCTGTGTAGGGCATCTGTTTGAGGCCAGTAATTCTCTTTGTGAGGTATTTCTGTGGCCTTTCCAGTTGTTGTAGATGTCTTGTGAGGTACAGACCAAAAAGGGCATTGTACTATATAATGAGTCTAATGAGTGATGAGTAGAAAGGAACAATGACCTCTTTTTTTCTGAATGAGAAACCTTTTGTTATGAGATGAGCCATGTAGAAGGATTTCCTGACCGCTGTGGTGATGTGATTATCAAAGGAGAGATTACTGTCCACCTGTGTCCCAAGGTCTCTTATCACACTTTCGACAGTAAGTAGACTACCACTTATGGGTAGTTCATGGGTGCAGAGTTTTTACCATAGGGGATGACAGTACAAATTTTGGCATTGAGCTTCAGGCCATGGCTTTGACACCAGGCATCTGTCTCAGTGAGGCCCTTTTGTAGTATGTCCACATCGTTAGGAGTTTAGATTATGGCTCCTAGTTTGTAATCATCTGCAAACTTTGTTAGCCAAAGACCTTATGTGTTAGCCTGTACTTCAGAGAAGTAGATACCAAACAGGAGAGGACCCAGGACTGAACCCTGTGGTACTCCACTTGTTACTGGTCTGAAATCAGGTTTGGAATCTGCTACTTTCACAGTGTGGGTTCTATCCGTGAGCCAGTTGGCAACCCATCTTGCGACATAGGGATTTATACCTAGTTTAGTGAGCTTATCTATAATTCCTGAGTGGGGGATGGTGTCGAAAGCCTTGGTGAGATCTAGATAAGCTGTGTGAACCACCATACCCTCATCTATGGCTTTGGTGACTGCTTCAAAGAAGTCAATCATGTTTAGGAGACATGGTCTGCCTTTTACAAACCCAAACTGGGGAGGGTCCAGAGACTGGAGATTACCAATGTCTTTGTTTATGAGTTCCATGATGATACATTCCATGGCCTTGCAGACCAGGCTTATCAGGCTAATGGGGCAGTAGTTCCCAGGGTCCATCATGGCTCCCCGTTTGTGGAGTGGGATAACCATTGTGGTGCACCATTCAGTGGGCACAAAGCCTGAAGTGAGGCTATGATTGAACATGGTGCTTAGGTAGGGTGCCAGTTCATTCTGTAGTTTGTGTAGAACGCAGCCTGGGATATTGTCAGGTCCCATGTATGCTGTGTTCTTGGCTTTGGAAAGTGTGTTTTTTACCTTTGCAGCTGTGATTACAGGAACTTTACATTCTTCCGGTATAGAGATGGGCCCTCTAGGGGGTGAGAGGGAGGTAAAGCTAGCTCTGAACCTATCTGCCAGGATGTTAGCAATATCAGTTGGTTCTGTATATTTAGTGTCATTGTGCTGTAACTCAGAGCAGATCTGAGTGTTGCCATTGAGATTCTTGACATAGCTATAGAATGCTTTGTGGTTGCCTTTAGAGTCAGTGGCAATTTTGTTTTCATAACTAGCTTTGGAGCATTTTATGAGGGAGCTCAGCTTCTTACTGAGGTTGACCAGGGAGTTCCTCCAGTCATGGGATTTTACTCTTTTTTTGCAACAGTTTCTTTCTTCTGTTGTAGAGTTTGTTTATGGCAGAGGACCACCAGATTGGCTTCCTTTTTTTGGAGGATAGCATCTTGGTTCTATTAGGGATAGCATGATCCATGCACTCATGTAAGTGCTTATAAAGTGCATTTGTGTAGGATTCAGCAGCCGTACCTCTATTGTCTGTATGCATGGGTGTCATGAAGTTTGCCACTTCTGTCTTAAGAAGTGTGAAGTTGGCTTTGGAGAAGTTTTTTATGGTGGTTTCACTAATTGGGGGGGTAGGGGCGGGATGTGGATGTCTAGGGTGATTAGGTTGTGGTCAGATCTGACCAACAAGGAACTGACCTCTAGTGTGGAACACCGGTTGCCTATGTTGGTAATGACCAGGTCTAGGATATTGCTGCCCCTGGTGAGGGTGTGAATAAGTTGATCCAAGGCGTTGGAATTTATGAATTTTAGAAAACGTTGAGCAAAAGAGTTGGTACATGAGTAGTTTGGATTGCGATCTTGCCCAGAGTTAGATGCACTTGTATAATCTCGGATGCATTATGCTGTGCAACTAGCCTAGAGGTGTGGATATCCTTAATGAATATGGACATGGCTCTACCTTTAGTGCTTCGTTCTGGGTTAGGTGGCCGAAAGGTGTGGTATGAGTTATAGCCTGGTAATGCAGGGGTGCTCTCTGGAGCTTTGAACCAGGTCTCTGTCACTGCACAGATGTCGTTTTCCATTTTAAGGAGTGCCTCAAGTGAGTGCATTTTGAGGTTTAGACTTCTAGCATTTAGTAGCATTACCCTCAGATTTTGCTTGCTTGTACTTGTTAAGGTGGTGAATTTGTCATTTGAACCTTGCCTAAAAAAGGCACTATAGGGGTGGCAAGAGCCTTTTTCCAGTATCCAGAATCCCAAGGGCGACAGGTGCAGGCCATCTCTGGCAAAGCATCGTGGTCTGTCAATCATGTTGTCTCAGGCAGACAAATACTAGATCCCCTTAGAATGACACCAGAAGCTTAGCCAATTGTTAAAGTCAATCATTTTGTCCTTGTACTGTGGTATCTTTCTGGGTGATGGCAGGATGCTACTCAGGGCTAGGGTCATACCTGCCTGGGCTACAAGATCAGAGAGCTCCCCAATGTCGCTTTTCATGTAGTCCAGGGAGATACATCTCAGGTCATTCACACCAACATGGACAATGACAGTGTCATATTTGTACTATTTGTGGAGTGACCTGAGTGCGTCCATTATGTGGCGGATCCTGGCACCTGACAGGCAGCTGACAGTAACTTTCTCCTTGTTTAGCCTGGTGAGTGGAATATCAGTGTGCCTGACTATAGAATCACCTATGACTAGAGTGTTGGGTACGTTGTTATGCCTTGTGGACTGTGGTTGAGTGCCACACTGAGTTTGTGGGATATGTGTCATTTGGTTTGTGTTGGGGGGTGGAGTTTGCTTGTGTTTCTGCTTTGGAGGTCCCTGATGCTTGGGCAGGATTTTATTGAGAGCATTCGCGAATGTAGGTGTGTGTTTTGTGTTTCTATGTGTGTGTTTTGGTGGTGTAGGTTTTGAGGGACTATGTGATGAGTGTGGTGTGGTGCAAGTGTTTACCTTCTCCTCTTGACTGTCTAGTCCAGTCTTGGGTGAAGAGAGCTTTGCTTCAAGTTTGGCTATATAAGTGCATCTCTCACAGGTTGTAGTGTTGGATGGTAGGAGGAGAGGGTTGTCTGTGTACATGAGGCAATTGCTGCATTGCCCCAAGATGCCCAGATTCATCAGGTAGAATGGAGAAATCACCAGGAGCTGACCCTTTGACATGCCAGGATAGTTGCTTATTTATTAAGTACTAAAAACTGCTTTCCTCTAGACAAGTGAGGAAAGTTGAGTGCTGTAGTAATTTGCAGCTTATTCAGTGCTTACAATGAGTTCTGAACAAGTGCTGAGTTCCAAGAAATAGATTTGAGTGCTGAAAGTAGAAAACTGGCTAGTTCTAAGAAACAAAATTAAGCTAGAAGGTTTCCCTCGAACACAGAAAGGCTTGGGGGCTCAGAAGCCTACAAACAGTTTAGACCACTTATAGGAAAGTCAGGAAACAAGCCTATTTTTTTTTTTTAACAGATGCTCTCTTTGTACACAGTAGGAGTGCCTGAAATCAGAATATGATGTCACTACACTCAGTTGAGTGAGCAAATGAGATGGGCCCAGAAGGAGTATCCAAACACAAATTTACAAGAGGTGCGGGCAGTTTCAAAGCCATCAAGATTAACACCAAAACAAAACCAGGGAGGGTGGGTGGGGAACTAACTGAAAAAGAGTCAAAACTTCCAGTTCAGTTAATATTCAATGCAACACAAATATAAATCAATTAAAATGCTGTATTATTTGAAAAAAGTGCAGATAAAAGGTACTTAAATTCTCCTATATGTCCAGTTGAATACAGCTAGATCTTAGCTGGCCAAAGCTCAGGTTTTAAGCAGAAAATATTCCAAAATGTATCACTTAAATAGGCAGTAAAGGGATATCAGTGAATGAGACTACCCCTGACTGCAATCACTGTATATGCAGGATTCTAACAGGCAATAAAATCTAGCAAACACTAACTGAAAAAACAGAGTCAAAACTTCCAGTTCAGTTAATATTCAATGCAACACAAATATAAATCAATTAAAATGCAGTATTATTTGAAAAAAGTGCAGATAAAAGGTACTTAAATTCTCTTATATGTCCAGTTGAATACAGCTAGATCTTAGCCAGCCAAAGCTCAGGTTTTAAGTCTTGTGCTATAGGGTCCCAGACTTTATAGAGGTTATTCCTAATTATACATTACGAGTTTTGTCCAAAGGTTGTTCCTAAACATTTAAAAGTATATTTTATTTCGAAGCCGAATTCTGGAAAGTAGAATTCTTTATGATTTATTGGGTTGATTGGGAATATAAGGGATTTGCTCTGGTTTATTTTGAAGTTAGCAAATTTAGAGAATGTATTAATAGAGGATATGATTTTATGTAAGTCGGTATTGGGGAGTTTGAAATAAATGTTTTGGTTATCAGCAAAAGCTGTTAGTTTTATCTTAGCATTCATAATTCTTGGGATATGATGAAATGATTTTTGGGCTAAATACAAAAATGGTGGTTCGATGTATATATTGAAAAGTTAAGAAGATAATGGGCAACTCTATCTAGTCCCATTTAGTAGGTGGATAGGGTTTGAAGCCATTTTATTTATTTATAAGTAAGTATGTGAGTTATCATAGAATGTTTTTATTAATTTAATAAATTCTTTCAGCAAGTCAAAATAGGATAGAGTCATGAACAGAAATTTCCAGTCTACTTTATCAAAAGTTTTGGATGCTTTTAGAGTCAAATATACTTAGGATTTTCATCCTTTCTAATGTTAAGGTGTTATCCCATGTTTGTCTATTTGACATGAGCCCAGATTGGTCCAGTGATATGATATTTCGAAGAATTTTTTTGAGTCTTTCTGCAAGTAATGAAGACATAATTTTTATATCTAAGTTTATTAATGAAATTGGTCTGTAGTTGAAAGGGTTTGATGTATTTGAATTAGGATTTAAGATAACAATTGATTTTGATCTATTTAGATAAAGGTCCATAATACCATGTCTCTGAATGTAGTTTAGGATGTTTAAAAGAATGTTTGACAGTTTTTGACTAAAGATTTTGTAAAAGTCAGCTGTATAACCATCAGGATCTGGGGCTTTACCAAGTTTTAGATTTTTTATACCTTGTTGAACCTCTTTTATTGTAAAGGGGGTACTGAGATATTCTTTTTGTGTGTCGTTTGTTTTTGGAAACATGAGATCTCTAAAGAAATCATCATATTCAGAGTTAGTTACTTGATTATTTGGAGGGGAATATAATTCCAAGTAAATCTTAACAAAAATGTTTAGAATTTCCTTTGTTGAGTAGTAGGATTCCCCATCATATTGTATAAGCAAAATGTCTGGAGCTGTTTGTTTAATACTTATCAATCTTGCTAATGCTTTTGAGGGGCGTTTGCATCCATTTAGTATATTTAGCCAGAGATTTTACTTTATAAAAAGTATAATGTTCATGGACTAGTTGATAAAGCTCTTTTTGCAAGGTGTTCAATTGAGATTCCAAGGTAGGGTCTTGTTTAGTTCGGAGTTTTTTTCAATTGTGTTGATTTCATCTGTCAATTTGTCTTTTTTTTTCTATCTCCATATTTTTGTAGTACGTTGCTCTTAGTATAAGGACCCCTCTTATTTTGGCTTTACAAGCTGCCCACTGAATGACATAGGGGATATTTACCTTAGTTAAGTTACTGTCTAAATCTTTTAAAATATATGTTATTTCCTCACCTACCTCCTTTGTATTAAGTAAATTTGGATTTAGAGACCAGTTCCAGCCTAAACCTTTAGTATTGGTAAGATTTGACCATGCAAGTTTTAGTGAAATCTTAGAATGATCTGAGAGATATCTTGGCTCTAATGAATAATTTAAAATTATTTTCGTAAGAGGTTCTGATATCAGGAAAAAATCAATCCTAGACCACGATTTTAAACATTTTGAGAAATATGTGAACTTATTTTTTGTGGGATATTATCAATTATTGATGCGGGGTCAGTAAGATTAAAGTCAGTCATTAAATCAGCTAAGGCAAGTGAGGCTTGTTTAGTGGATGAACTGGTTCTGTGGGATCTGTCAACTAATGGGTCTATTACCGCATTCCAATCTCCACTTAATACATAATAGTGGTTTAAGAAGTTATTGAGTAAATTGTATATTTCAATGATGAAATCCTGTTGTTTTGCGCATGGGTCATACAAGTTTAAGAATAGTGTGTCTTTTCTTTTTTTAGGTAGGAGTTATTTGCTGCAAAGAGGTACCACCTACCATTGGCATCTGATCTATGTATAGTAATTGGGATGTGGAAGGAGTTTTTAACTAGGATAGAAACTCCTTTATAATTTGTATTATAGTCTGTTGAATAAATATCTTTAATCCATTTTTCCCTTTTTCTTTGTCCCAATCATTCTTTAGTAAATGTGTTTCCTGGAGAAAGATTATATTGGCTACAGATTTAAATGATAGATGCTTTAATAGTTTTCTTTTGTTTTTGTTTTGCCGTCCTTTTATGTTCCAAGAATCAATCAGCTGTACCATGGCTTTATAATCATATTTGGCTTCAACTTATTTTTAAAGTTAATCTTCTCCATCACTAAGTAGGCAATATATTCTTTACTCCAAAATTCTGCAATTAAGTTTGTGGCACTATACTCTCTCAAAACTACTCGAGTGCTTAACCACCTAACCCACCTATCTGTAAGAGATAAGACAAAATTAATAGGGGCATTTATTTTAATTAGCATAAGAATGAAAAAATGATTATTGGTTAAAAGCCCTTTTGAACTGTTTTTTTTTTTTTTTTTTTTTTTTTTTTGCCATTTAAGATTAAAATATACAAGATTCTGACTATTCCAAGATATGCCATTCTAAAGTATCAAATATACAAGATTCTGACTATTCCAAGATATGCCATTCTAAAGTATCACATTATTAAATCCATTTCTCCCAGTATGAAATTTTGATAGCACCAAGCTTAGTTTCTCAACTCATGTTAGCAAGGAGGCACTCTTAAACATTGATGTTCTTTTAGGGGTTTTCACCAGCAAGAACGTTTGAACAGTGTTAACAAAAATTTTACAATCTTACTATAGTATTAATTTATTACAGATGTAGAAATATAAACTATATATAAGGAAATATGTTGAGCCTCATCTCTTCTTAGTTTTGTCTACATCTTCTCAAACATGACAAGCTAATTATCTAATTAGCTACGTATCATGTCCATATATTTTTATAATGCTAGCTAGTTTTCGCAAGATATGGGCATTTAATTACTGAACCATGTTCTAAACCTATGTTCAGAACCTATGTTTTGTTTTATGTACATAAGCTTTTGTTACATTTTGCCCTTGTACAAATAAGTAAAATTTGTAGAGAACATAAAACTATCAGGCATTGATGGAAAACACATCATAAGTATTTAAAGAAAACCAAGAAAAAAATTGTATGTATAAGTATATCACATTCCTGATTTTTACAAATGTTTTAAACAAGCATGCCTGGCTGATGCAAAAAAAAAAAACTGGAGAGCATACTAGGTCATGCAATGTCTAGGCTAAGACATACTAGTAACACTTTGACTGGAGTAGCATAATCTCAAAACTGTTTCCAACAGCCTTATTTCAATATAGTCATATAAGTACACCAGCCTTTTAGACAATTTCTGTGAAGGAGTGTTTCTGGATATTGACCTAAAACAAAAAAATTAAGTCTAACATACAGGAGTGGCCTTAGGTCAACTGGTGCCCCCTACAACACCATCTGGTGCCCCCATCCTGGTCTACTTACACCACATAAATACTGGAACAGTGCCCCTGCTACAGCAGCACCCTAGGCGGCCACCTAGTTGGCCTATGCCTAAGGCAGGCTATGCTAACATATTGCCCATCTGGTGTTATTAGTTTATGAGACTTCATTGCAGATTCTACATTGAAATCACAATGTGCCCAGAGGGGAAAAAATATTCAGGACGGACTGTGACTATATAACAAGTAGATGCTATCTGCAGAAATGGAGCAGAGAATTTCCTTCTTAGTTGTTATTGTAAAGATCTGGTATAATTGTTAAGAAGCAAGGATTACAGTATTAATCTGAGTATATTGTTAACTGCATGCTTTGTATGCAGACAGTACAAGTGCTTTTCTAATAACTCTGATTTAGAAAAACGAGTTTACGTCAAACACAGTTAGTAAAGATGAAGGGTATTTTATGAGCCTTCTGGTTTAATGTATCATGCTCAGTGTCACAACTTGTAAAGCCTTTCATGAATAGGACTGGAAGAACACTGAGAGGTTAGAGTTTGGATCTGTTCAGGAATATAAAGAAGACTGACATGAAGTACAGATTCAGCATTCAGTCCTTAGTCTAGCTTCCCTAAGAAAAAGCTCACTTTTATATTTATTACATTTATTGCACCTTCTATAGTATGTAACAAGTGAGGTTCTTCTTTCAGTTTATCTGTTCAAATGATTTGAATTTGTTTTCCACATGCAGCATAGAGATTCTTGCAATTTTCTCTTTTGTTTTATCTACTCGGGGAAAAATAGATACTATTGAAAGCACTTCTTGTTGGCATTATTTTAAGTAATTGAGCAGTTCCTTTCAGGAGTGGTTCAGGAAATTGTCACTGGAAAATGCGTCTTACCAGAAAACAAGTCTTTGCATGGCATAATTCACCGATGCAACCTCCATCTCAACTACTTCCTGTGTTGGTGGTAGACTTGAAGTTTTAGCAATTTAAAAGTAAGTAATTAACTTAAACTCTCACAGATTAACAAATTTATTTTTTGAGATACTCATGTAGCAGAGGATTCTCTGAATGCACGGAGAAAGTTCACTTTTGCTTTTTGGGTAAGTCTGAGGTGAATCTGTGATCGTTATAGTAGAAAAGTAAAGTATTTGGATATTTCATTTGAAATTTGATTTTATGCTGTAGTAAGTAGGCACAATAAGGTGAAAGTAGCTGACGCATTTGTTTTATCTGAAGAGGAAGGTCCTGAGCAAATGTTATCTTGTTGTTGTTCCATGTTACATATTTTTTTGTTGTAGCTGCTGACAGTATTTTTGAACATCTTGGAAGTTTAATAATTTAAGATAGACTTGTTTGTGTTTGGAAGGGTCTCGGTTGGTGTGAAGTGCCCGGTGAGCTCTTTCAATTGTTATTGTAGTTGTTTCTGTGTCACTTTGAAAAAGGGTGCCAATTATTTGTTTAATAGTTGGCATTAACTGCAAGTGGTCATATTTTTGTGGTATTCCTCTTTTCAACGCATTATTTTTTCTGCTTCTGGCTTCTAAATGTATTCCCTTCTGTTGAATTTCAGCAATAAACTTGGTTATCTCATTTCGGTCTTGCTGCATTTTGTCAATCTTAATTTCGTTAGCATGTGCTACTGCTTCTGTTTGGTCAAGTCGTAGTACAATTTGGTTTAGAGTGTTTCCAAAACGCGAGAGTTGGTCTGAGAAGCTGCTAATTGCTGTTTGGAGAGGTCGAAGAGCTGATTTTAAGTCATCAACACTGAAATATGGATCCTTTTCCGGTTTTGTTGCCGACTTTTGATTGTCCTGAAGTTTAGATGCACGCTGCCTTTTAACCACTTTTTCTTTCTCAGGTGTGGAAATACTTGACAATTTAGCTTTTCTTTGTGCTTCCATCCCTTCTGTATCATTAGACAATTTTAGTTCGTTGGAAGTCTTCCCGGACGATGTATTTTCTTTTGTTTCTCTTGTATTGAAGTCTCGAGATCAGGCCTTTTTCATATGTGGTGATGGCTTCTGTCCAGCCAGTTGTATTCATTTCTCAAGCTTAATTTTACCAAATGTGGATTTTTTTCTTATTTTCAGTATGAAAAATGTATTCTTGGTTGCTTAGGTAGATTTTAGGTTTTCTGGAAATCATGCTCAGTTTAACTCATGTATTTTTAAGCGGTTCTTGGGAGCCACATGGGCATGGTGTTCACTAGATGCCCGCCATATTGGAATCCTCTTCAATATTCTTATTTAAGTAGTCCTGCTACACAATTCCAATCTTTATATATTTTATAATGTCTCTTAGCTGTTATTGTGTCCAGCCTGCCATTTATTTATTTAGTTATTGACATTTGTTTACTGGGGTAGTCCAGCGGACAAATAAGAGCCCATTTTCAGAGGAGGCCTAGGGAAAAGGGTCTACAATCAATACAAAACATCGATTTGTGACAAGATTTAACAGTTGCAAAGGTCCATGAACATAGAAGTGAATGGGAAAATAACAGAGTTACAGGGAAAGATACCACAATGGACACTTAATCCTTATTCTTTTTGTTCCAGTCCTGCTTCTTATCAACACAAAGAGTAGCATCAGTCTTAAACAGCCCTGTGTAATCAAACTGCTTGTATCCTGCCTTGGTTCAAACTACGGCCATTTAGAATTACTGTTTTACTCACTGCATTCTTTGCAGCCACCTGATCTCATCATAAAATAGGTTTTCTGTCCAATACATTTCAGAGCATGCTCCTTCCACCCTAATCCTGCAGACTGTACTGTAGACCCACAGCCCCTGCACCTGACATATTAACATGCTGATTTAAATATCAATGAGTGGACTTTTACAAACAAAATTACTGATGGTGACATTTCTAAATGTAAACTGGCAATAATGAACTGTTGATGGTGTTTTTTGCTTTTCTCCATGCCTCTGCAACCATTAACTTAAAACAAGTAATCATGTGTGTGTGGCTGATTCCACACATGGGAGAAGGGGGTTAAGGAGCTGGCTCCCCTACAGAAATGCTGTTTGTGTTTATTGCCAAAGGGCTGAATCTCCATGTGTTTTTCATCCAGATGAGAGTTCACCCAAATGGAATGTTAGAGACAAAGTCCCTTTCCGCGGTACTATGGATCTACCACCAACCTATGAATTTGTCCCCTGTGCAATTTCTGCATGTTAATTTCACTAAAGCAAAAATAAATAAATAAGTTAATACATAATAACTTTGACAAAAGTAAATGCCCGATAGAAAATGATTATGTTTGAGCTATTGCTAGTGACTATATTGTCAAGAAATGGTAAAACCCTGTACTTTCCAGTTATGGCTGAAAAGAGTATTTGGACAACACTGAAAAGAACAACAACGGACTGGATATCACCAAACACGATTTAATGAAAATGTAGGTCTCTGACGTCTCGGCCTTCGCCTTCAAGGAGTACAGAATACATATGAACCATTTCTTTATATACACATCAAATACATCAATTAAAAACAATTAAACAATCAATTAATTAAAAATTCAATTAAACTGACAACATTCTCCAATTAAAATCCTCGTTTAAACCTTTAGGACATAAAGTTTTAAATTTTAATATATAAATAGTTTCTTTATATAATAACATTTGTTTAATTTTAAACTGGTCATCTCCACAATCACGTAATTGCTCTAAAATAGTAGCTTGTAATAATTTATCATCATTATGATGCTTTTCAGAGAAATGTCTTGCAACAGGACTTTCAATTTTATTATTAATGATATCCCTAACATGTTCTAACAAACGAACCTTGAAAGGTCTTTTAGTCTCCCCTATATACACTTTGTTACAAGGACATCTTAATGCATAAATGACCTTCTCAGTGTGACAACAAAAGTAGTTATTAGAGTTAAAAGAAATATTATTAATGTAATTAAAACTAAGTGTAATATACCTGCATGCCTTGCATTTGCCACATTGGTAGGTCCCTTTATGTCTGATGTTACTATCAATGGTTACTACTGGATAATTAAACCTACTTTTAACAAGAAAATCTTTAATATTTCGTCCCCTTTTAAATGAAAATCTAAGATTAACATCCAACCATGACTTGACATTCTCCAGTGTACTGAACAATTTCCAGAACATAGAAACCATATTAATGAACTTAGATGTATAGCATCCGTATGTAGTAACAAAATATATAACCTCTTGTGATTTCAGTAAAGATTGATTTGTAAGGGAAACCAACTTTCTATCCTGTACCATATTGTATTTCTGAAAATTCTGCTTGCATGTATATAGTTTATTATAGCTATCATCCAAGATAGTTATATCATACCCCCTTGATAAAAAAGAATCATATAGCAACTTCATTTCCTTATTAAATTCCATAGTTTCATTACATAAACGGGATATGCGTAACATTTCCCCGTAAGGTAATGAATGTAACGTATGAGGTACATGTCCACTGAAACCGTGGACATATTGTGTTAAACCACCAAATTTCCTGTTTATTGAAGTGGTTAATCTATAACCACTTGAAATATCTAAAACCACATCCAGAAACGGTATTCTGGTATCTATAGTAAGGCCATCAAAATCCAAACCAAATCTATTTGATTTCAGGTCTGATATAAATTGTGAAGCCAAGGCCTTTTCCCCTTCAACTAAAAAAATTAAATCATCAACATATCTATAATACCTCACAACATTGTTATGAAAAAACTTATGTTTATAAATGTATTCAAACTCAAAAAGACCCATCGCCAAATTAGCATACATGGGGGCAAAAGAAGCCCCCATGGCTGTTCCTTGTTTTTGATGGTATAAAGTTTGATTAAATTCAAAATAATTGTTAGTTAATGAGAAAAATAATAATTCAATAATAAATTCAGAAACAGGGGAAATACCTAGAAATCTCCTTAAGGCTTCCATACCAAAGTCATGATTAATATTCGTGTACAAACTTTTAACATCCACCGATATCCAATACATGTTTTTATTCCATTTACTATCATTAATTTTATTCAAAAAATCAAATATATCTGTCAAAAAGGAAGGCAACTTTTTTACATAAGATAACAAATAATTATGTAAAAATATACCTAAATTGTGTAAAAAATAGTTGCGTCCTGAAACTATTGGACGACCAGAAGGTTTCACTAGATTTTTGTGAATCTTAGGTAGGCAGTAAAAATACGCCATACTATGTCCTTCAGTCTGAAATTTATTCTTGACATCTTTCTTATCAAAATATCCTAATCTAAAACCTTTCTGTATAAGATCATTATATTCAGAAATTGCTAAATTATAACTGTCAAGGTTACTGATCTCATATGTAGTATTATCATTTAAATGCAACATGCACATCTCAAAATAATCATGTACATTCAATACCACAAGTTTATTCCCCTTATCGGCAGGTTTAAATACGATATTATTTTTACTTAGTTCTTTTAAGATATTCCATTCCCGATAAGACATATTGTATTCAATGTTGTCCCTATTCTTCATGAATTCTTCATGGCTTATTTCCACAGAATGATTTAACATTTTAACAAAATTAGAAATATCATGATTAATAATTTTAGGTATAAAATTACTGTTGGATGGAACATTGTTAGCATCAAGCTTAATATATGCATTGCATGGTTCATCCGACACACAAGAATAGAAGCTGTCATCCATACTAGAGACACTAGAGTCCAATATGTTTTGTTCGCTATCCGCATTTAAACTAAAAAAGTATTTCAGAAATAATTTCCTGCTAAATCTAAATACGTCCATCTGCATATCATACAATCTAGAGACAACTGTTGGAATAAACTTTAGCCCCAATTTTAGAACTGTAAGTTCGTTGTCATTAAACACATAATTAGACAAATTAACAACATAATCGTCCTTATTATTAGAGGTAAAATTACCATCTACCTCTTTTATAGCCGCCCGTCTGGGCTGCTCTGAAGAGAAGTTGTCTGCATAGTCCCTTTGTCGTTTTGGTCTTGATGTGTCCCTCTGGATTGTTGGTTGATCAGGACGAAAATTCTGTTTCATATGTTCCGGATTTTCTGCTGCTGGTAAATGAGGAAAATCCGTGTCTATCTCTTCGTCTTCCCACGAAGTATAGCCATTCTCTGATGCAGACGCCGAAGAGTTTAACGGACGTGTATTACCCGCGTTCTGTTGGAACCTCACGTGCTTACGTCCTCTCCCTCGATTGGTTCTTGACAAAAAAGCTTTATTGAGTTCATAGTCACGTAAATCTCTAATTAGTTTCCCTTTCTTTCTTTCGATGTGTCAATTCATAGTCTTTTAATTTCTCATTGACCTGTATGAGAAATTCATCTAAAAAAGATGTAGAGACACTTTTCGATATGTCGCTACACATTTTTTTAATGTCCATACACAGTTCTTTCTGTTTTAGTCGGTCACGTTCAATCAGTATATGCAGCCACTCTGTCACACAATTATGGGCTGCAGATACCCATCTTTTATGGAACATAATGTCAGTATCTTTAGTGAGATCAAAAGGTGTTATAGATACCAGAATACCGTTTCTGGATGTGGTTTTAGATATTTCAAGTGGTTATAGATTAACCACTTCAATAAACAGGAAATTTGGTGGTTTAACACAATATGTCCACGGTTTCAGTGGACATGTACCTCATACGTTACATTCATTACCTTACGGGGAAATGTTACGCATATCCCGTTTATGTAATGAAACTATGGAATTTAATAAGGAAATGAAGTTGCTATATGATTCTTTTTTATCAAGGGGGTATGATATAACTATCTTGGATGATAGCTATAATAAACTATATACATGCAAGCAGAATTTTCAGAAATACAATATGGTACAGGATAGAAAGTTGGTTTCCCTTACAAATCAATCTTTACTGAAATCACAAGAAGTTATATATTTTGTTACTACATATGGATGCTATACATCTAAGTTCATTAATATGGTTTCTATGTTCTGGAAATTGTTCAGTACACTGGAGAATGTCAAGTCATGGTTGGATGTTAATCTTAGATTTTCATTTAAAAGGGGACGAAATATTAAAGATTTTCTTGTTAAAAGTAGGTTTAATTATCCAGTAGTAACCACTGATAGTAACATCAGACATAAAGGGACCTACCAATGTGGCAGATGCAAGGCATGCAGGTATATTACACTTAGTTTTAATTACATTAATAATATTTCTTTTAACTCTAATAACTACTTTTGTTGTCACACTGAGAAGGTCATTTATGCATTAAGATGTCCTTGTAACAAAGTGTATATAGGGGAGACTAAAAGACCTTTCAAGGTTCGTTTGTTAGAACATGTTAGGGATATCATTAATAATAAAATTGAAAGTCCTGTTGCAAGACATTTCTCTGAAAAGCATCATAATGATGATAAATTATTACAAGCTACTATTTTAGAGCAATTACGTGATTGTGGAGATGACCAGTTTAAAATTAAACAAATGTTATTATATAAAGAAACCATTTATATATTAAAATTTAAAACTTTATGTCCTAAAGGTTTAAACGAGGATTTTAATTGGAGAATGTTGTCAGTTTAATTGAATTTTTAATTAATTGATTGTTTAATTGTTTTTAATTGATGTATTTGATGTGTATATAAAGAAATGGTTCATATGTATTCTGTACTCCTTGAAGGCGAAGGCCGAGACGTCAGAGACCTACATTTTCATTAAATCGTGTTTGGTGATATCCAGTCCGTTGTTGTTCTTTTCAGTGGAGTTTGTGACTTGGTGCTTTGGTTGCTGCTATTTATTTGGACAACACTACCTGCCCAGTTGCCAAACAGGAAACAATTAATTCATTATTTAATTAATTAATTAAGTGCATGCATATAAACACACACACACACACACACATATATATATATATATTATATATATATATATAGATATATATATATATATATATATATATATATATATATATATATATATATATATATATAAAAAATAATGGGTGGGTGTGGATCTGAATCTCAGTGATGACCACCTGATGTATCAGCATATATCTTACATCTTTATATTCACTTATAGTCACCACCTGATGTAGTTATTGTTTGGTCTTATTTATTTGTTATTACATTTCTATCATTATGTTTACTTATTTATGTACTGACACTGTTTTTGATGTGCTACATATTATAATCCTGTAGTTCTGTGGACTGCCCTTTGATGATCTAATCCTATGCGTATGAGAAGTCAACGGATACACACTCTTTCCTGTCACTGCTAGCAGCAGATATAAGGAAATAACTCAATGACTGTGTCAGACTGTGACTTATTTTAGAATCAATGACATGTCTTCATTATGCAAGTCAGATTTTGTGTGTGTGTGTGTGTGTGTGTGTGTGTGTGTGTGTGTGTGTGTGTGTGTGTGTGTGTAAATGAACTTTAATTTCAACATAACATTTAGGAAACTATGTGAAAAAACACTACTAGGGAAAGTCTAAATTTAGTAACAAACTGGGTGTTATTAACTATTAACTGTCTGTGCAGTCTTTCTTCTACTGGTAACTTGCTAATGGTTGTCAGATATTTGAGAGTGACATATATTCAAACATTTTATGAATATTTAGTTGCACATCATTTTTTTCTGCTTGATGATGTCCTTATGAAAACTAAGATGCCCCTGCACACACAAATTTAATGATGTTTTACAGATACAGTTCAAGAACCGCCTAACCGTGAGACCTCTTCTCTCCTGCTGGTCATCTGCATTATCTTGGGAGCTCTACTGGTCCTGTTATTAATCATTCTCTGTGGGCAGGTACAGAAACACAGGAGGTTAATTAAAGGTTAGTAACTTAGAAATGTTATATACTTTTAAATAATTTAATTCATATATTTGATCTTTAACTGGTGATTAACTGGTGTACGCCAGTAAGCAAGTGCAAGGCCAAAACAATATCTTCGTAGTACCAAATAAATGGCCAGCACAGTCAATAAGAGAGTCAATACAACTTGTATTTATTAATGAAACATATCTGTTTTGGCTAAACACCTTTTTCAGTATACTAATATTCACAAATAACAAGCAGCTATTTAAATATGAAGTGAACATCTCAAGAATATTAATATTCAAAATGTTAAAGTCATGCATTCAGTTTGAAAAAATTGTAAATAAATGTGATTTTTTTTTATATATTTTGTATCTGACTATCCATCTAATGTCAAAACTAACTACAACATTGGTATATATTATTTTTTATATATTTTTTATCAGACTATCCATCTTAAAACAACAGTGATGATGATGATAACCATCCTTTCTTAATCACTGATGACTGAAGCACTGATGATTAAACAGAGGGCACTTTAGGTAGTCCTTTAGGAAAAAGAAAACTACACCACTTTTTTCACATTCTGTCTGGCCCAGATTGCTGCAGAATCCGACATTAACATTGTAGCTCTAAATATGGTATTTGGACCAGATTTTGGAATTGCCTAATTATCCTCATTCCACGGCTGCCCATATGATATATGCTTTAGACAGTCGTATATATAACCTATAACCATATAATAACCATATATAACCGTATATATAACATAACCAGAGAAGCTAGTATGGAGGCCGGACACAACCCAGGGCTGGGATCTATATCACGTAGGACTTGATGGGTATTACTGGAAGGTGTTTTGACCTGGACAGTCTGGGCTGCAGATTTTTACTGGCATGTATAGTGAGATGGTCTTTGAAATGTAAGGCATAACAAAATGGGTGATGGGGCAGGGCTTTGAGGCTATAATTGTCTAGGTTGAACTTGAGTTGCACTTATGATCCACTGAGTGAGGTGGAGAGTCAAAATAATAGGTGAGTGACTGAAGTTTTAAATTGATATAGTCAGTGGTATGACTGCTAATATAGTAGTCCATAACCTGTTTAACAAATTACAGAAGGCAGTTAAAGTACAGATGAAGGGTCAAAATTAACAGATGACTGACTTGTGGTATTCTAATCTGATCTGATACCCAGCCAGACGGCATCATGCTATTTGGTGTGTATATTGGTAGTATATTCTGTAAGCAGGAAAAGTATTTAAAGAGCATGATGGAACAGAGTGATTAAATATGAATAGGGTGAGTGTGGCATGGCCATAAATAGTGGAAGAAGTATCTTGTAGCAGTGAGTGCAAGGGGTATCCTGGTTCATGGTGTTACAAGCTAGTAGGAGTTTCAGTATGAGACATTTAGGAATAATATAAGCATTTGAATCAACTCACTATGAGTTATGTTTCACATTGTTTTATCCTGAGAAGCATGATTTGAAAATCCTTAAAAAAAACTGTTTTTGCAAGGAGGCATGATTTTCTGCACCCTTACACAAGGTGGGCTTAGCTGCCACGCCCCCCTTAATTATAGATACCAGCTACATAGTTACACATCAAAAAATATGTAAAATCTAGAATCATACAAGTGTGGGATAAGGTAGTTATTTCTGGGTGAGGTGTTTCTTATTTGATTCACCAAAAAGGTCTGAGTGTGGAACACCAAGCATGTGTTAGAAACTTACTGAGAAGTACCAAAGTAAGCAGTTAGTCATGATGATATAATTTCTGTAATGACAGTTTTAGTAAAGATAATTTGTCTTAGTTCCAAGGTGTGGCACTGTGCCTTGCAGTCCAGATAAGGTCACCAGTAGTCAGTTTATGTCACCGGTACATGGGAATCATTCAGGAAGATACCACTTTTCAGCTGAAAGACAAGGAATATTTAGAACTGACCAGAGATACCTTTTGAAATGTTCCACATTTATTAAAAAAACAATTAAACAAAAAAAGTGTAACTCCTATATAATTTAACATGTATAATATTAGAAAACCCTTTGTATTTTAAATATATACACATAGATATGCTCACTCCTAAGTAATGCAAGAACATACCTCTCCTCTGTCCCTGATTTTGCTGAGCATTGTTGATTTTGCCTCATATTAGTGGAGTGACTGTCCTTTATAAGTATTTAAATTTTAGCATTGAGCTATAATCATTTTCTTGTGTTTGACAGGATAGCCTGTTTTGAATATCAGCTACACCTTTCTTATGTAAACTTCTCTTTGACCTGCATTAGCTGAGGTGACCTCCAATAGTCTATTGTCCATGGCGGGTATAATATCAAGGATTCCATCACACGATGTTGTCAGGAGAGGGAAAGGCACAGTTTATTTAGTCAGTAAACAGTTACATTTACAAACTGAGCTAACGAGGGAATATATACATTGCATTGATTCTACAAATTTTGTTTCTCTCTCGTTTATTTACGTCTCTGCTGTATATTGATCATTAGTTCGTCCTGCTTGATTGGTCCATTCTTTCCCCATCACTAGAGTAAGGATCACCTGGGAAGGGTCATCCCTGATGCAGCCATAATGGGAGGTCCTACATGTTGTTTTCAGGACCCTGTCCCTGCATGCACTCAAATGTGCTCTGAGAAGGACATGCAATGTGGTGAGGCTAAAAGACTTCCTCTCACTTTTTGCAAGAAGTTAGATTCCCAACAATCAGATCTTCTCCACCTCATGAGCACAAATGGTGGCTTCCTCCATCTCCACCATGGAAACTACACCAACATTTTATGTCCATGAGTATGCACACCCTCCCAACCCAGACAGGAGATGTGGCTGGGATGTGTTTTTTTATTCCTTCCCCTGTCTCATTGGCTCCTCTAGTGTCAGGGCTGCTACTTAGTCCCCAATTGCCTGGTTCAGAGCTGGGGCACCATCCTTCTTTGCTGTAATGTCAGTCATTTGCAGGGATTTCATTATTAATTTATTTATCTATCATTTTGTGTATCTTTATTTCATCTAGTTATTTCCATGTTCATGTGTTTATTCATATAATGAGGTGAGGTATGTGAGGTATGTTATATAGCAGAAATCTGTCCAGTCTAATTGGTGGGCTCACATGTAGTTATTCAGGATTATGCTTTAATTTGTGTTGTCTGATGTTCTAACTCTGTCTTGCTTTTATGCACAAAATCCAGTATTAAAAGTCATTGCACTACCTTATAATTACTTTTGCAGAGCTTTCTGATAAGGAAACACTAAATATTCTGTCTTGAAGTTATATTTATCTGTCAGCATGTGTGTATGTTTGTGCATGTGTGTGTATGCATGCGTGTTTGTCTGTATTACATATTTCCAGCTGAAATTATATCCGGTTTAGTGATAAGATAAACAGAAGTACATGTTTGCCTTACTTTTCAAAACACTGAGGTATAATATTTTGTATAAATGAGATTCTGATTTTAATCTTGAAGAGTTGCCAGTCTCAAACATTTCTCATTTTGGTTTAAATGCCTCAAATTAAACAGCTGCTCCTGCATTTTTTATGTGGTTTTGTCTGAAATACAGTCATAAATGTTGTGCATAATGTGTTTGGTAACTGATTTCATGTCTGTTTAGAAATCCTGGTAACATTTCAAAATGTGAATTTTTGCTCTAAAAGCATTGTAGTTTATTGCACTATATAAGATAAATAATCATTGTATATATATATATATATATATATATATATATATATATCTACTTCATTTCACCTAACTTCCAATTCACTGACTCCTATTTGACTGAGACCAAATGACTGAAATTTCATTTCACTGACACTTCATTTCACTGACAGTTCCTTTGACTGACAAGTATTATTAGCAAGAAAATGGAATATGCCCCTTCCCCACTGTAGTGCGACCCTGGAGTTAGAATATATAGTTGGGGGTGTGCAAGCCCCCACTTACTTTTCTTTTACTAAGCAATATTATATAAAAACTTAACAATATCATATGAAATGAAGTGGGGCTGGCCCCACACCCCCTAACTATATATTCTAACTCCAGGGTCGCACTACAGTGGGGAAGGGGGCATATTCCATTTTCTTGCTAATAATACTTGTCAGTCAAATGAACTGTCAGTGAAATGAAGTATCAGTCAAATGAAATTTCAGTGAAATGGGGTCAGTGAAATGAAAGTCAGTGAATTGGAAGTTAGGGGAATTGAAGTAGACCCATATATATATATATATATATATATATATAAATATATATATATATTAATACACATATTTATATTTCACTTTTCACTTTTTTGCTTGATTATTTTTGTGATGTAACTTCTCATTATCTGAAGAGGTACACTGAAACTGTGGGGAGTAATTTAATTTAAAATAAAAACAAAACAAACAAGCATAGTGATGAAATCGGTATCCCTTCTAAGGTTAAGCTGGTTCCATGGTGTAATGGCTAGCCCTCTGGATTTGAATCCGGTGATCTAAATTCAGATTTCAGTAGAACCTGTTGTGTTTCCAGCTTAGATGATACAGTGGTATAGCAGTTAGCATTGTTACCTCACAGCAAGAGGTACTCCAGTTCAATTCTTGGCTGGGGTGCCTTCTGTGTGGAGTTTGTATGTCCTTCCTGTTTTTGTGTGGGTTTCCTCTGGGTGCTTCAGTTTCCTCCCATGTTACGAAGATACATGTCTGGAGTGTTTTTCCCCAGGCTTTCACTGAAAATAAGCTCTGTACTAGTTGTACATTCCCAGTAAACAAATAATAAATAAAATAAAAATATTTAAATGAAAACCAAAGTGTTCCATCACTTGATAAAATGGATTAATGCTTTAAAGTGCTACCTCCTACTATGCACTTCATTTTCACAATTTAACTGGCTTAGTTTCCATTGATTCATTACTGAATGCAGTTATTAAAATTGTAATTCTTTGATGGTGACTATAAAACTATTTACATATTCTGCTTCCAACAACATGCACCTACAAATTGCAACTCTTATGTTCTGGATATGTTTTGACATTTTGCACTATTATATCCCTACATGCACACCAACAATATATGGGAAGCATGATCGCACAAGTCGGAGTGCAGTGATCTGAAACTTCTACTTTTCTACTACAAATTTGCTGAAAAAGGAGAAAGACAAATACATGATTTTTGTAACAATTCAAGAATTTGACTACTTTTTTAGCAGCAGTGACATCAGTGTTATTATTACAATATGAATGGAGTGACGTAGGTGTGCAATACCCCCCAAACACACACACATTTGCCATTTGTGGTCTCTATTTTCTGCATTTTAAGCAAAATGTGTTTTTTTTTTTAATAGAAGACCCTGATTAGATAAGAGTTTACACAAAAATTTGACACTGATAAGCAAATTTCAGTTTTAAAGACTGCATAAGTAAACTAAGGGTTTATTTGCTGTTTTCATTAACTTCTGAAGTTATGCATCTAATTAAATCCCTTTTTAATAGCCTTATGTGCCAAATTTGAAATGTTGGCTCACTGCAATGTGCTAATTAAGTACAGCTAAAAATCCTCACGTGTTGCTTTTGGAAGAAACCCTTTTACTGCAAGTGGTTCCGTTTGTTCTTTAAACACACACACCACTGTTAATCTTTATTAAACACACATTCTGTCTTGTCCCGTTCCTGTTACTGCATGTGGTTTGGTTTGTTCTTTTAACACACATGCCACTGTTAATCTTTATTATACACACCTTCTGTCTTGTCCCATTCCTGTTACTGTATGCAGTTTGGTTTGTTCTTTTAACACCCATACCGCTGTTAATCTTTATTGTACATACCTTCTGTCTTGTCCCAGATTCCCATTCCTGTTACTGCAAGCAGTTCAGATTGTTCTTTAATCACACGTGCCACTGTTAATCTTTATTATACAAACCTTCTGTCTTGTCCCATTCCTGTTACTGTATGCAGTTTGGTATGTTCTTTTAACACTCAGGCCACTGTTAATCTTTGTTATACACACCTTCTCTCTTGTCCCATTCCTGTTACTGTATGCAGTTTGGTTTGTTCTTTTAACACCCATACCACTGTTAATCTTTATTATACATACCTTCTGTCTTGTCCCATTCCTGTTACTGCATGTAGTTTGGTCTGTCCTTTTAACACCTATGCACCTGTTAATCTTTATTATACACACCTTCTGTCTTGTCCCAGATTCCCATTCCTGTTACTGCAAGCGGTTCAGATTGTTCTTTAATCACACGCGCCACTGTTAATCTTTATTATACAAACCTTCTGTCTTGTCCCATTCCTGTTACTGCATGTTGTTTGGTTTGTTACTTTAACACATATGCACCTGTTAATCTTTATTATACATACCTTCTTCCTTGTCCTATTCCTGTTATTGGATGCAGTTTGGTTTGTTCTTTTAACACGCTTGCCACTGTTAATCTTTATTATGCACACCTTCTGTCTTGTCCCATTCCTGTTACTGCATGTGGTTTGGTTTGTTCTTTTAACACACGTGCCACTGTTAATCTTTATTATACACACTTTCTGCCTTGTCTCATTCCTGCTGCTTATGCAGTTTGGTTTGTTCTTTTAACACACATGCCATGGTTAATCTTTATTATACATACCTTCTGTCTTGTCCCATTCGTGTTACTGTATGCGGTTTGGTTTGTTCTTTTAACACACATGCCACTGTTAACATTTATTATACACACCTTCTGTCTTGTCCCATTCATGTTACTGCATGCAGTTTGGTTTGATCTTTTAACACACATGCCACTTTTAATCTTTATTATACGCACCTTCTGTCTTGTCCCATTCCTGTTACTGTATGCAGTTTGGTTTGTTCTTTAAACACACATGCCACTGTTAATCTTAATTATACACACCTTTTGTCTTGTCCCATTCCTGTTACTGCATGCAGTTTGGTTTGATCTTTTAACACACATGCAACTGTTAATCTTAATTATACATACCTTCAGTCTTGTCCCATTCCTGTTACTGCATGCAGTTTGGTTTGTTCTTTTAACACACATTCCACTGTTAATCTTTATTATACGCACCTTCTGTCTTGTCCCATTCCTGTTACTGCACGCAGTTTGGCTTGTTCTTTTAACACACATTCCACTGTTAATCTTTATTATACACACATTCTGTCTTGTCCCATTCCTGTTACTGCAAGCAGTTTGGTTTGTTCTTTAAACACACATGCCACTGTTAATGTTTATTATACACACCGCCAGACTTGCCCCATTCCTGTTACTGCATGGTGTTTGGTTTGTTCTTTTAACACACATGCCACTGTTAATCTTTATTATACACACCTACTATCTTGCCCCATTCCTGTTACTGTATGCAGTTTGGTTTGTTCTTTTAACACACATGCCACTGTTAATAGGTTCATAGGTTCATAGGCTGGTACTAGGCTATCGGCCCTAGGGCCTATACAAGCCTAGCCATAACAATTCCCTGGCTATTTCTTCCTACACTGTTTACTTCCCTGGACCCCTGTCTAGCACGGTGACTGACGTGATCCCCAGGTTGAATTTTCTTTCTCCCATCCAATCATCAAGGTTCCTTTTCAAGAGGGCCAAAGAGGCGCTCTGCTTGACATGTATGGGCAGTCAATACCAGAGACTGGGGAGTCTCTGGGTCAGGAACCAATCCCTCCAGCATGTTTTCTTCATTTTGATGACAAGGTTTTGATCCCTGTAGTGTGCGGCTCTGAGGGACTGAGATTTCTGTAAGTGTGGTATGTCCAACAACTCTGGGTTTGACATGGCCTTGTATGTTAAGCAGTGATCGCCTCTGAGTAGATGATATGTGACAGAGTATAGCTGGACTTTTTTAAGGCAGTCAGTGTAGGGCGTCTGCTTTAGGCCTGTGATTCTTTTAGTGAGGTATTTCTGCAACCTTTCCAGTTGTTGCAGATGTCTTGAGAGGTACATACCAAACGGAGCATTGTATTCTATAATGGGTCTAATGAGGGATGAGTAAAGTGGGACAATGACCGCCTTTTTTCTGGATGAAAAGCCTTTAATGATGAGGTGTGCCAAATAGAAGGATTTCCTGACTGTTGGGGCGATGCGGTTATCGAAGGTGAGACCACTGTCCACCTGTATCCCTAAGTCTCTTATCACACTTTCTGTGTTTAGTGTACTGCCACCTATGTGGTAATTCATGGGTATATGTTTTTTCCCAAAGTGGATAACTATACATTTCTTGGCATTGAGCTTGAGCCCATGGCTCTAGCACCAAGCATCTGCTTCTGTAAGGCCCTTTTATAGAGTATCCACATCATTTGGGGATTCAGTAATGGCTCCCAGTTTGCAGTCATCTGCAAACTTTGTTAGCCAGAGTCCCTTAGTGTTGGCCTGTACTTCTGAGAAGTAGATGCCAAACAAGAGTGGTTCCAGGACTGAACCCTGAGGTACTCCACTTGTCATTTCTCTGGAGCTGGATTAGGAGTCAGCTACTTTTACAGCGTGGGTTCTGTCAGTAAGCCAGTTGGCAACCCATCAAGTGACATAGGGATTAATGCCCAGCTTAGTAAGTCTATCTATGATTCCAGAATGGGGGATGGTGTCAAAGGCCTTGGCGAGGTCCAGATAGGTTGTGTGGACTTCCCTACCCTCGTCCATGGCTCTGGAGACTGATTTGAGGAAGTCAATCAGGTTCAGGAGACAGGATTGGCCCTTCATGAACCCAAATTGGGTGGGGACCAGTGTTTAAAGGTTGCCAATGTCTTTGTTTATAAGTTCCATGATAATACGTTCCATGGTCTTGCAGATCAGGCTCGTCAGACTCATGGGGCAGTAGTTCCTGGGATTCAGGGTGGATCCCCCCTTGTGGAGTGGGATAACTGTATCTGTGTGTCATTCAGTGGGCACAAAGCTTGAGGTGAGGCTATGATTAAACATGACACTTAGGTGAGGTGCCAGTTCATTTTGTAGTTCATGTAATACACAGCCCAGGATGTCATCTGGTCCCATGGATGCTGTATTCTTAACTTTGGAGAGTGTGTTTTTTACCTGTATGGCCATTATTACTGGAATTTGGCATTCTTCCGCTACTGAGATGGGCCATTTTGGGGGTGAGAGGGGGGTGAAGTTGGCACTGAATTGATCTGCCAGGATATTGGCAATATCCTGGCAGATCAATTCAGTGCCAGCTTCACCCCCCTCTCTAATCTTTATTATACCCACCTTCTGTCTTGCCCCATTCCTGTTACTGCATGAAGTTTGGTTTCTCCTTTTAACACACATGCCACTGTTAATCTTTATTAAACACACCTTCTGTCTTGTCCCATTCCTGTTACTGCATGCAGTTTGGTTTGTTCTTTTAACACACATGCCACTTTTAATCTTTATTATACACACCTTCTGTCTTGTCCCATTCCTGTTACTGCATGTGGTTTGGTTTGTTCTTTTAACACACATGCCACTGTTAATCTTTATTATACACACCTACTCTCTTGTCCCATTCCGGTTACTGCATGCAGTTTGGTTTGTTCTTTTAACACACATGCCACTGTTAATCTTTATTATACACACCTACTCTCTTGTCCCATTCCGGTTACTGCATGCAGTTTGGTTTGTTCTTTTAACACACATGCCACTGTTAATCTTTATTATACACACCTTCTGTCTTGTCCCATTCCTGTTACTGCATGCAGTTTGGTTTGTTCTTTTAACACACATACCACGTTTAATCTTTATTATACGCACCTTCTGTCTTGTCCCCTCC
>NC_056741.1:190362868-190388713 GCF_019279795.1 Protopterus annectens | reverse complement strand
ACTTTGTTTGACTCTTAGCTGGAGTGCCTTCTGTGTTGAGTCTGCATGTCCTCCCCAAGACATGTGTGAATGGGTGTGCCTTCACTGAAGGTTGGGCATTGGGCTGGCAACTTGGCATCATAAAAATCGACTGCCAGTCATTAGCAGACCGGAGTTCTGCTGTGGCGACCCCTAACCGGGAAAAGACAAACAACAACTTTTAATAGTTAATGTTTTTAAACAGAACTACTATGATGTCAGGCAAGAGTCTCTAAAGTGTCTTGTCCTTTAAAGTCAGAGATGGACACACACTTATGTACTTAGGATTGCCTGGGTAGTAGTTTTACTGTTCTTTTTAAAGAGAACTGTCATGCATCAGGCAGGAGTCACTAAGTTCCCTACCCTTTGAATTAGAGAGCCAGATGCTCGTGTACTTAGGATCTCTTTGGTAGTTAGTAGACATATTGCTTTTATTAATTAATCTTTTTCAAAGAGAACTACCATGTGTGTTAGACAGGAATATAGAAGGCATCTATCTCATAAGAGTAGTTAGGGTGGGATGAAGATGTCCAAGACATGATCCTCAGTACAGGCATTCAGTTTCTGAATGCTCATACATCATTTACCAAAGTGCTTCAATACTGTGTGTGCAGTTTAGTGGAGGAACCTTCAATTGTGTTGTTGCATTTAAATGTACCAAGCTGCAGTTTTCAGAGACGAAAGGAAATATTTTCCCTCTTCAAATTTGAGGGGTGAAAGTTGAGAAGGAAATGGGACTGAAGAACAGATTTGACTTGCTCCTGAGGTGAGGAATGTCAGATTGGGGTGCAGATTGTTGGATTGTAGAGAACGGATCTGCTGTGCTACTTAGGTTAGATAGAAGAATGGAGAATGGCCCTTTCTACCTTTTCTTTCTTTCTTTTTTTTCAACTCTACTGGGAATAATTTGTCATGTTTTTTAATCTAATACATGTTTTTTGACATTCTGAAGCTCTATAAATCAATAAATAAATGTTTCATTGTTGATAAAAGTTTATAAAGATCTACCTGGGAATTCAGAAATGCCTCATCCAGTATCACGGCCAAGTCAGCACTATTTACAATATGTGTACAACTTACCCCGAGGATCATTTAGACGGCATGCAGCCAGGCCTTGTTGTGTGATGAGCAGCTCCTAATAACAACTGCAGTAGGGACCAACCCATGGCCAGAGTAAAGTACTAACAGCTGTTATAAACAATGACCATGCATGGGCAGCATAAATGCTTAGGCCAAATATGTCTTAAGTGGTTCATTGCAATTGTTCTGAGAATATAGTAGCCTGCAGGGTTATTATGTAAGCTGATAGGCAACCTTTAGCTCCTGCTAAAGAAGTTTATTTTTACCATTTTAATGTCATGACCGTGCACATATGTCACTAGCCAGAACTTTAGTATCACTGTATTGCAGTAGTCATGCTTTCTTGTTTATTTGCACTTCTCTTCTTGCCTTTTGTGGAATATGTGCACAGTTCACACACATGACCACATTTACGTAAATATTGTGCATACACATATCTGTCGGGCAGAAATACAGCATAATATATGGCCTAGTAAGGGCCAGGCAAAATCAAGGATATGGATCCCACTTGTTTTCCATACCAACAGAGCTATGTCTAAAAAACAGGATAGAAAGAAAACTAGTGCAGCATTTGTTGGCCCATCCACATCCACCCACAAGGCAAAATTTACAAGTGCACAGCATGACGTAGTAGAGCAGACCTTCTGTATCCATGGTGCAAGACCCTTTGCTGCCCATGCTGCTGACCAGTCCTTCTGTGACTGTGTCTGCAGTGTTAATGCTGTGGGTAGTCAGGGCCATAGCTATGATAGGGTCTGATACAGGGCTGTGGATATGATATGTGCTGTCACCCATAGAGCAGACGCCATGACATGGGAACGTAGGGCAAGTAGGTTTGGGCCATCAAATGAACCAAGAAGCAAACTGTCTCTTTTGCAGACAAAGGAGTTCCTGGGCTCACTTAAAAACAGAATCACCTTCACAGAGTCTCATTGTGCAGTGCTATATCTTGGGGTACAGCTGGATAGCAGAAAATTTCAGCTGTAGATGTTCCAGCTATGTAGTCCTATTTTATTTTATTTAGAGATGTAGGTCCTCTGTTATTCATTCTAAACTTCCTGAAATGTGTCAAATTATGGTATACAGGCAGATTTGGAATCTAACTGCCACAACCATCTGTACAAGGTATAACCAGGGTTATTATATTTTGTCATATATTTGTAGTTGTATGGATAACAGTTGCATGTGTAGTTGCGGTGCTAGGTCATACTTACACTGAATATCTTTTGCTTTAGTGTATTCATAGGTAATTCTTCATGCAACACCAACACTGTGGAACTTTCCCCATCTGATATTGGAGGATCTGTAGCATCTGGCATAGTTAGGGGGTGATGAGTGCATGTCTGACATAGGCAGTATGATCACATCTCTACTCAGATCATGGACAAAGTATCTAAGAATTTAATACCCTGAAGACGCTAACATCTGGGAGAAGACAGGATGGTGATGGCACAATTGATCAGGGAGGTATAGTAGCCCCCAGTAGATGGATGTCTTAATCCACCCCTAGACTCATTGGACAAGGAGGTCCCTACCAGGGTAACTGGTAATGGTGCTCAAAGGAGATATGATTACTGCCTACCATCCTGAGGTCGGTGTATCACTAGTTATAACCAAATGTATATACAAAGTGATTGTGGAGGTACAAGCTACTGCAACCACAGCCATGGCAGAGATAGTGAAGATGATCAAGGGTGTGTATGTTGACCAATGGGAGTGCATATCCCATATGTGTGATTCCTTGGAGAGGAGAAATCGACTTACATACTGGACTGTGCAATGGCTTCAGTGGGTTCTCTGGCAGGGCCGAGTGGCTATCCTCACAGCCAGTCATCTACTACATTCACAGATGTTAGCCAACATGGCCATGGATATGCAAGATCCCACTCCTGCAAGGCTAACACTTCCACAGCAACATGTATTATAGAGGTGTCAGCTTCCAGGAAAGAGAATCCTCATGGTCATGGCCATAATTATACCAGAATAGGTTCATAGGTAGGTGCTAAGCTATCTGCCCAAAGGCATTTATAAGCCTAGCCAGAATGTGTTGGCTTTCACTGCCCCCTTAGATTAGTTTCCTTGCCTGTCCAGCGAGCCACTGATGGATCCGGTAAACTTTTGTTTCCTTGGAGAGGAGAAATTCATCAGTGTTTCAGTCATCAGTGATTAAGAAAGGATGGTTATCATGATCATCACCACTGTTGTTTTAAGATGGATAGTCTGATAAAAAAATATATAAAAAATAATATATACCAATGTTGTAGTTAGTTTTGACATTAGATGGATAGTCTGATACAAGATATATATAAAAAAAATCACATTTATTTACAATTTTTTCAAACTGAATGCATGATTTTAACTTTTTGAATATTAATATTCATGAGATGTATGACTTGATTGGTTCACTTCATATTTAAATAGTTGCTTGTTATTTGTGAATATTAGTACACTGAAGAAGGTGTTTAGCCGAAACTGGTATGTTGCATTAATAAAGACTCATTGTATTGACTCTCTTATTGACTGTGTTGGCCTTTTTTTTGGTTCTATGAAGATATCGTTTGGGCCTTGCACTTGCTTACTGGCGTACACCAGTTAATCACCAGTCAAAGATCAAATATATGAATTAAATTATTTAAAAGTATATAGCATTTCTTAGTTACTAACCTTTAATTAACTTCCTGTGTTTCTGTACCTGTCCACAGAGAATGATTAACAACAGGAAGAGCAGAGCACCCAAGATAATGCAGATGACCAGCAGGACAGAAGACGTCTCAGGCTTAGGCAGTTGTTGAACTGTATCTGTAAACATCAATGAGTTAGGAGTGCAGGGGTGTTAGTTTTCATAAAGACTTCATTAAGCACTAAAAATGATGTGCAACTAAATATTCAGAAAAATGTTTACAATGAATGTCAATCACAACAATGAATATATGTCACTCTCAAATATCGGACAACCATCAGCAAGTTACCAGCAGAAAGAAGAATGCACTGACAGTTAATAGTTAATAACACCCAGAATGTTACTAAATTTAGACTTTCCCTAGCAGTGTTCTTTCACATAATTTCCTAAATATGTTGAAATTAAAGTCCATTTACACACACACACACACACACACACACACACACACACACACACACACACACACAAAATCTGACATGTATAATGAAGACATGTTATTGATTCCTAAATGAGTCTGACACAGTCATCGAGTTATTTCCTTATATTTGCTGCTAGCAGTGACAGGAAGGAGTGTGTATCCATTGACTTCTCATAAGCATTGGATTAGATCGAAGGGCAGTCCACAGAACTACAGGATTATAATATGCAGCACATCAAAAACAGTGTCAGTACATAAATAAGTAAATATAATGATAAACAATGTAACAACAAGTAAGAAAGACCAAACAATAACTACATCAGATGGTGACTATAAGTGACTATAAAGATGTAAGATGTATGCTGATATATCAGGTGGTCATCACTGAGATTCAGATCTACAGCTACCCATTATTTTATATATATATATATATATATATATATATATATATATATATATATATATAGTTCCCTATCAGAAGCCTGAAACACTATAAATTTGAAAATCAAAAATCCTGAAAAGCCTGAAAATTCAAAATCCCGAAAACCCAAAATCCTGAAACTCAAAATCCTGAAAACACAAAATGGACATGCTGATGTCATTGTGGCTTTGCTATTGTTAGCCCTGTGGTGTTAGGTCATGCGTTGGGTTCAGGTAAGTGTGCGGTTGGTTTTATGTTAGGATTGGCGGTTTAAGTGAGTTAGGGTTAGGGTGCAGGTTAGGCATGTATGCAATAGTGACAAAAACTGAGGGTTAGGGGCGGTTTGAGTTAGGGTTAGGGCGCGGGTCAGGTAAGTGTGCGATAGTGACAGACCTTAGGGTTAGGGTTAGGGTTAGGGTCAGGGTCAGTCGGTAGATATTAGTGTCTTTACAGTGACATATTAGCATTATTTGTGTTTTCAGGATTTTGAGTTTCAGGATTTTGGGTTTTCGGGATTTTGAATTTTCAGGCTTTTGGTTTCAGGATTTTGATTTTCAGGCTTATAATGTATATATATATATATATATATATATATATATATATATGTGTGTGTGTGTGTGTAGCACTTAATTAATTAATTAATTAATTAAATAATTAATTAATTGTTTACTGTTTTGCAACTGGGCAGGTAGTGTTGTCCAAATACTCTTTTCAGACATAACTGGAAAGTACAGGATTTTACCATTTTTTGACAATATAGTAACTAACAGTGGCTCAAACATAGTCATTTACTATCGGGCACTCACTTTTGTTAAAGTTATTATGTATTAATGTATTTATTTATTTTTGCTTTAGTGAAATTAGCATGCAGAAATTGCACAGGGGACAAATTCATAGGTTGGTGGTGGATCCATAGTACCACTGAAAGGGGCTTTGTTTCTAACATTCCATTTGGGTGAACTCTCATCTGGATGAAAAACACATGGCGATTCAGCCCTTTGAAAATAAACACAAACATTTCTGTAGGGGAGCAAGCTCCTGAACCCTCTCCCCCATGTGTGGAATCATCCACACACAAGATTACTTGTTCTAAGTTAATGGTTGCAGAAGCAAGGAGAAAAGAAAAAAAAACACCATCAACAGTTCATCATTATCAGTTTACATTTAAAAATTTCACCATCAGTAATTTTCTTTTCAAATTTATACTCATTGATATTTAAATCAGCATGTTAATATGTCAGGTGCAGGGGCTGTGGGTCTACAGTACAGTCTGCAGGATTAGGGTGAAAGGAGCATGCTCTGAAATGTATTGGACAGAAAAACTATTTTATGATGAGATCAGGTGGCTGCAAAGAATGCAGTGAGTAAAACAGTAATTCTAAATGTCCGTAGTTTGAACCAAGGCAGGATACAAGCAGTTTGATTACACAGGGCTGTTTAAGACTGATGCTACTCTTTGTGTTGATAAGCAGCAGGACTGGAACAAAAAGAATAAGGATTAAGTGTCCATTGTGGTATCTTTTCCCTGTAACTCATTGTTATTTTCTCATTCACTTCTATGTTCATGGACCTTTGCAACTGTTAAATCCTGTCACAAATCGATGTTTTGTATTGATTGTAGACCCTTCTCCCTAGGCCTCCACTGAAAATGGGCTCTTATTTGTCCGCTGGAATATCCCAGTAAACAAATGTCAATAACTAAATAAATAAATGGCAGGCTGGACACAATAACAGCTGAGAGACATTATAAAATATATAAAGATTGGAACTGTGTAGCAGGCCTTCTTAAATAAGAATATTGAGACTACAGCGGTGTGCCAAAGGCCCCAGGTTCGTAGCTATACTAGTACTTGTTATGATAAAAAAAACAGAGAAGAACAATTCAGCTATGCAGGATAATGACGCGGTCAAAGACTCCAGAAGTAAAACATGCATTAATCAATATGGGTGGGAATTGTGAAAAGGACAAGGGAAATAAAAAACATGCGAACAGCACATATTCATATTTGTACTGGGAATGTCAATGACGCATATGTAAAATAAATACAGGGGATTAGTTTAGTATGTTGGGAAATTGCTTGGTCTCTTACTGTAATTCAAGTTGTACAGAAAGTAGCCATTAAACACTAAGAAGGCCCATGTAGTTAACTGTCAAGAAATAATCTGGATTCTCATACATTTCATGTGATATATGAGAATGCAATGGTTTCAGCAGAGCTTTAAAAGGAGAATGGCAGTGTGTCAAACTTTTCTGAGGTTTTATCAGAGACACATATAATTTACTGTACTGTGGACAATAAAAGACAGAACTGTAGTATCTCATAAGTACCTGAGGAAATTATGCTACCTACAGCATGCTGAGACAATAGAAATTATATATTTTATTGTCAACCTGGTTACTACACTTACCTCAGAATTCATCTCTCATATAAACTGTTATATTGAGGCATCTGTCCTTATCCATTATAAGTATATTGGGGAATTCAAAAATAAACCCTTATAGGTACATAGGGTCATAGGTTGTTACTAGGTTGCTACTAGGCTAATGACCACCAGGGCCCTTACAAGCCAAGCTGCTCATCCCAAACTAATTTGGATCCAGAGTATCATGGGCATCTATAGAGGGGTGCATGTTAGTAAGGAGGTAACTATGGGATTTGTCAAGGGTGTTAGTTGGGATAATACTATTCTTTTTGGTGACCACTTTCCGTAAGGGACATGGGGAGGTCAGAATGGGGGTAACTATTATTTCCATCCAATTGTCAAGGTTTTTTTTGAATACGTCAGAGATGAACTCTGTTTCACAGGACGGGAATCCTACTCTACAATGCGGGGATCCCTTGGAAGACATATTTGTCTCTCCAGCCCACTCTGTTTATGTCACAAGTGAAGTTCAGATCCCTAGATCTAGTATTTCTGGTGTAGTTTCCTTTGCACATGTGTAACAAATCCATCAGTGCTAGGTCTGAAGAAGCCCTGTATGCAAGGCAAAGATCTTGTCCCAACAGTCTGTAGGAGACTGAATACATAGACAGAGCCTTCAGGTGATCAGTATAGGAGAGGGTATTCATGCACTGAATTCTATTGATGAGGAACCTTTGTGGGCATTCCAACTGTTGCAAGTATTTGATAGGTACATATCAAAGGAGGCACTGTATTCAATGATAGGTCTGATAAGGGTCGAGTAGAGAGGTACTACAACTTCCGTGGACATGAATGCCATACTCTGACTTATAACTTGGGTGACATAGAATGATTTTATTACTACCTTAGCTACATGTTGGTCACAGGCCAAACTGCTGTCTACATATGTTCTCAGATCCCTTACTACTGGTTCATCTCTCAGGGGTGTTTTATTAATAGAGTAATTAACTTGTACTGGCAGGTTTCCTAAGGGCATTATAATGCATTTTTAGGCATTAAGTTTTAGGCCACACCTTATGGACTGGTCATTTGTCTGTGTTAAACCCTCTTGAAAGATGTTGGTGTTTTGGGGGGAATATATAATAGGTCCCAATTTACAGTCATCTGTGAGCTTGGTGATTCAGAAGACTTAAACATTAGCTTTGACTTCTGAGAAGTAGATGCCAAACAGGAGTGGGCCCAGTAGAGAGCCCTGGTGTGCTCTGTTGGTGACCAGTATCTTGATGGAGGTGTTCGTATCAATCCTGACTTGATCTACTGCTCAGTACATATCTGATTAGCTCTGTGGCTCTTCAAACTATCTTGAATATTAACGGCACTTCTCTGTGAATCCCAATCTCTGCCCCTTACATACATTTACTTGCTCATGTCTGTAATTACCAATGCATGTAAACTACATATGTCTGTACAAATTCTTAATTTTTCTACCCTTTCAATGTTCTTTATTACATTAGTAATAATCATCTTTCAAGCCATACGCATCTATATTTTTACTTTCTCTTTCTAACATTCTTACAAATTGTCTTTTTCATATTCTAAATGAAAAAGAAATGTACAGTTTGTTAACATAGGTTTGTGAAATTTATGAGGTAATCCTTCATGTCCAGGCTTAAAGTGTGCCTGATCCAGATGGGGTAACCTTAATCTTATCAACAAAACATACATTAATCAATTACTCTTTCAATATAGTCCTAATTTTTTGAAAGAGGTTGTCAAACATGTGGTTATAGTTTCATAGGTTCATAAAAGAATTCTAGGTTAACAGCTTAAGAGCCCTTTCAAGCCTAGCCAATATAACCTGATCTACCCAGTATATGGTCCCTAGGGTCAAGAGGATGGCATGGGTTTGTGGTTATGCCTTCAGTATTTTACAGATTGCCCCTGTCCATAAAGAACATAGGCACTTCCCCAGCTATGAATTTGCAATTCTTCATCCATTGATCCAAATTCTGTGTGAAGACAACCAGGGAAGAGCTCTGCTTAACATGAATAGGAAGCCTCTTCTCAAGAAGCAGCAATCTCTGAGACACATATCTTTCTCTTTGGTAAGTTTTCTTTGAGTACCTGACTAAGTTTAGATCCCTAGATTGGGTGGCCCTCACACTGTTTGACTTGCAGATGTGTAGCAGCTCCATCAGTGCTGGATTTGTGAGTGTCTTATAGGTCAGGCATAGATCACCCCTTAATAGTTGGTAGGAGACAGAGTAAAGGCATAGGGCTTTTATTTTGTCTGTACAGTACATGTTGTTTACACCCTGTACTTCCTTTTTGAGGAACCTCTGAGGTCACTCCACCTTCTGTAAGTGCCTAGTCAAGCACATGTCAAATGGTGCATTGTAAACTATTATTGGTCTAATGAGAGCTGAGTACAACAGGACTATAACTTCCTTGGATCTGGATGCCATACCTTTACTTATAAGGCATGCCACATAGATGGACTTCTTCACCACTGTGGGCACATGGTGGTCAAAGTTCAGGCTGCAATTTATCTGTGTACCTAGATCTCTCACCTCTAAATCTACTATTAGTGGTGTGCTATTGATGTTCTAATTTGCAGGGGTATTTGACTTCCTAAAGGGTAATATGATAATGCATTTTTTTCACACACAGTTTTTGTCCATGATTGTGATGCTGATCATATGTCTGATCTAGATCCTCCTGAAGGCTAGCTACATCACTGAGGGATTCAGTGATTACCCCCACATGCAGTTGTCAGCAAACTCTGTCATCCAGAAGCCTTCCACATAAGCCTTGACTTCAGAGAAGTATATTTGGAACAGGTGTTGTCCCAGCACTGAGCCCTATGGCACCCCACTAGTAACTTGCTCTTGCTGAATCTGGATTCAATCACATTAACCACATGTATCCTGTCCGTGAGCCAATTGGCTATCCATCTGGTGATGAAGAGATTTATAGGATCATAGGATCATAGGAAGTTACTAGGCTATTGGCCCTGAGGACCTTATAAATCTGACAAAGAGTTTAGCCCATGTATAGACAAATCGGGTCTATATTAGATGAACAAAAGTTCATCTTAGCGAATGCTCACATGAGTGAATATCCAGGCACTCAAAACTGCAATTGTGGGGTGGGCTGCACCCCCAACACACCCCTAAATATATATTCTAACTCCAAGATCACACTAAAGTGAGAGAAGGGCAAATATTCCCATCTTCACTGTACTGCAATCTCGCAATTGTGGTTTCGAGTTCCGCAATATTCGCTCATGTGAGCATTCGCTAAGATGAACTTTTGTTCATCAAATATAGACCTGACAAATCAGCACCCGATACCCCTGTCTAGCAGGGACAGGGGTGGAATCCCAGGGGTGCATTTTCTATTTCCCATCCAGTTATCCAGGTTGCACTTAAAAAGGGTTAAAGAAGTACTCTACTTGACATGGAGAGGGAGTCTATTCCACAGATGCAGGAGTCTTTGGAACACAAATCTGTCCCACCAACAAGTCCTAGTCACAGACCAGGTTGAGGCTGTGTGTGTTGGTTACTTGAGTGAAGCTTGACTTGTGGATATGCAGCAGTTCCATCAAGGTGGTGTCCGAGATTGCCTTATATGCCAGAGAGACATCACCTCTGAGGAGTCTGTATAAAACAGAGTAGAGGGATATGGCTTTTAGCCTATACAGGTATGGTAGATTTTTGAGGCCCTGGATTATTCTGGTGAGGAACCTCTGTGGTCTCTCCAGCTGCTGCATGTGCTTTGCAAGGTACATGGAGAATGGGGTGTTGTACTCAATAATGGGCCTTATAACAGAAGAATACAGGGATGTTATGACCTTCTTGTCCCTAGAATGAGATACCCTTACTTATGAGGCGGCCCATGTAGAAAGCTTTCCATACAATGGAAGCACCATGGTGGTCAAAAGTCAGGTTGCTATCTATCTGTGTGCCCAAATCCCTCACGAATGACTGTGTGCTTAGGACTTTGTCATTAATGTGATAATTTGTGGGGATGTCACTCTCCCCAAAGGGGATGATGATGCATTTTTTTGTATTCAGCTTGAGGCCATGTTTCTGTCATGTATGTGAAGAAGGTCTTATGACTGTTTCCAGTAGGCGTGGCCAATTTGGACTCAAAGTTTGCTTTGGAGGATTTCACTAGTGCTCTCATTTGCTTGTTTAGGCTAATGAGGGATTGCTTCCAATTTGGCACTTGCTCTTTCTTGGGCCTGGACAGCAATTTTTTTATTTTTGTTATAGAGTTTATTTATTGCAGATGTCCACCAGACAGGTTTACTCTTCTTTGCGGATGATGATTTAGCCCTGTCAGGTATTCCTGATTCCATGCATCTATATAAATGCTTGTATAGTAATTTGGTATAGTTTTGGAAACTGGTGCCAGTTCTTAGAGAGGGGGAGGGGTTGTGAAGCTGTTTAAACCATCCCTCAGAAGGCTGTAATCAGCTTTGGAGAAGTTTTTTTGTTTGACCCTAGCTAGAGGGGGGTTGGATGAGATGGTGACTTTGAATGTGACCACTTTATGGTCGGATCTTACAGAGAGGATGATACTGCAGGGATGCTGCAGTGGTTACTCATGTTGGTTAATACCAAGTCCAAAATATTATCACCTGTTATGCGGGTATCAGCTAGCTGTTTCAAAGCATTTGCATTGACAAAACTGAGGAATCTCTGGGCATTTGTGTTCTGGCATGAATAGCTCTTCCAGTCTATGTTTGGGTAGTTAAAGTCAACCTGGATTAGGATAAAGTGTTGAATCTTGATAGATTTGAAGAAATCTAGATAGGCAGTTTGGGCATCTTGAGTCAGATTTGGAGGTCAAAGAGATGACTGTTGCTGTCCTCCAGTCTATCAGGACAAAGCCAGTCAGGAGGCCGTGGTTAAACAGAGATCCTAATGGGCATGTTACGTCATGATTTAAGCTGTTTAGGAGACAACACTGGTATATTGTTAGCCCCACTATAGCTGTGTTTTTAGCTTTACAAAGTGCAGATGTAACTTGTTCTTTGGTGATAATTGATGGCAGAGTGGTGGGAGGTATTTCTTGGGGGAGAACTGGGGATGATGGGGAGGTGAAATCTGAGTTGAATTTGTTAGCCAACAGATCTGCTATATCTTCTGGCTGAGTGTAGGTAATGCTATCTACAACTAATTCTGCACATTGTTGGGTGTTGCCCTTAAGACTGTAGATGTGACTGAAAAAATGCCTTATAGTTATCCTTAGCTTTGGAGGCTATTTTTACTTCAAAGTCTGCTTTCAGACACTTGACTAGTTCCCTGATTCACTTATTTAAACTAATGAGTGACTTTTTGCTTTATTGTGCACATTCTCTCAGACTTTTTGACAGGATTTTCTTTCTTTTGTTGTACAACCTATTCATACCAGGGGTTCACCAGGGTGGCTTGTTTTTGTGGTTTGATCTGTTTTACTCAGTCTGGTACTGACATTTCCATGCAGTTGTTTTTATGGTCATACAGAGCTTTTGTCTGCACTCCTGCATAGGTTTATGTGTTTTCTGGATTTGTGGGAGCTTGGAAACTAGCTATGCCATACCTTAATAGGGGTAATTTAACTTAGAGAAGTTCTTAAAGTTTTTGGGTTTAGGTGGGGGGGACTAGTTTTACCTTTATTTCAAGGGACATCACTATGGGATCTGATCTTACCAGTGAGGACATCACTCGTGGGGGGGGTGCAAAGCTGTCCCAAATTTGTGAGTACCAGATCTAGGATATTTGTTCCCCTAGTAAAAGTTGAAGTGCAGACTAGCTGCTCAAAGGCATTTGAATTTACAAAGTTAAGAAATCTGTAGGCCTACATGTTAATTGTGGTGTACGCCTCCCAATTAGTGGAGGGGTAGTCAAAATCACCCACGATTATGGTATTGGGCTGGATGGTGAGTGATTTTAATAACTTCAGATATGATGTAGGGGTTTCCTGGTTCATGGTGTGGGACCTGTAGGTCACAAGAATATAGTAATGAATGTTTCCCATGGTTATTTGGACAAGGAGTCAAGCATGTCATATTGTTTAGCCATCCTTGTGGTGTGCTTATCCTTTATGACCTCTTCCTTTTGCTCTTTCATGCTCACTGGGTGGTTGGAACATTTGAAATGCATTATAGCCATACATTGCTGGAATCCTTCCCATGGCTTTCAACCATGGTATCCAGAATGAGAAGAGCTTCTACGAGTGCAGTTTCTTGTTGAGACTCCTAGCATTGATCAGTAACACCTCTAGCATGGCATGAATAGCTTTTGTTATGTTGGAAAGTTTGACTGTTTGGCAATGCCATAATAGACACTATGGGGTGGCTAATGTTTTAGCCAATATCCAAAAGCCTGAAGGTGACAGGTGTGATAATCCCTGGCAAAGCAGCGTGGTCTGTCAATCGTGTCTTCCCAGACTGATAAGTGCTGTAACCCTTGGGAATTACACCAGTAGTTAAGCCAGTTGTTAAAATCAATCATTTTCTATTTGTACTGTACCATCTCCTTGCTCAGTGCTAGGCTAATTCCTGCCTGTGATGCATACTCTGAGAGCTCAATCATGTCTCTCTTCATATAGTCCCAGGAGTTATGTCTCAGGTCATTCACACCCACATGGACTATGACTGAGTCATACCGGCATGTGGAGTTATTTGCCATCTCCTTGTTACCATCTCTCTTATGTTCAAAATTTTGACAGGTGATGCTTTTTTTTTTCTTGTTAAAAGTCCATAAACTAAGTTAACCTAAGTGCACTTTTATACGAGTGAAAGAAGCAATTTTTTATTTGTTATTGAGGATACAGACATTTTTCATTTCCCTTTCCACTCAGGGCTACATTTTTGCTCTCTCTTTACAACAATTTTGCCAGATGGGTCTTTGAAGTTAGCAAGGGAGATGAAAGTTTGCTTAGTATTACTTCAGTAGATATTAATTTTATTTATTTATTACTTTATCATTTGTAAAGATAAGGGCAACGGATGTAAAGGAGTCTAGAATTTGTCTTATTCTTTCAATTTAGAGGGGCAGATGGTCATATAGTTAGTTAGGATTATTTCAGCAGTTATTAAATTGACCACTTTTAATAGTTAATAAAGCCACGCTGGTACAGCGGTTGCATTGTAGCCTCACAGCAAAAGGTTCTCCTGTTTGACTCTTAGCTGGAGTGCCTTCTGTGTTGAGTCTGCATGTCCTCCCCAAGACATGTGTGAATGGGTGTGCCTTCACTGAAGGTTGGGCATTGGGCTGGCAACTTGGCATCATAAAAATCGACTGCCAGTCATTAGCAGACCGGAGTTCTGCTGTGGCGACCCCTAACCGGGAAAAGACAAACAACAACTTTTAATAGTTAATGTTTTTAAACAGAACTACTATGATGTCAGGCAAGAGTCTCTAAAGTGTCTTGTCCTTTAAAGTCAGAGATGGACACACACTTATGTACTTAGGATTGCCTGGGTAGTAGTTTTACTGTTCTTTTAAAGAGAACTGTCATGCATCAGGCAGGAGTCACTAAGTTCCCTACCCTTTGAATTAGAGAGCCAGATGCTCGTGTACTTAGGATCTCTTTGGTAGTTAGTAGACATATTGCTTTTATTAATTAATCTTTTTCAAAGAGAACTACCATGTGTGTTAGACAGGAATATAGAAGGCATCTATCTCATAAGAGTAGTTAGGGTGGGATGAAGATGTCCAAGACATGATCCTCAGTACAGGCATTCAGTTTCTGAATGCTCATACATCATTTACCAAAGTGCTTCAATACTGTGTGTGCAGTTTAGTGGAGGAACCTTCAATTGTGTTGTTGCATTTAAATGTACCAAGCTGCAGTTTTCAGAGACGAAAGGAAATATTTTCCCTCTTCAAATTTGAGGGGTGAAAGTTGAGAAGGAAATGGGACTGAAGAACAGATTTGACTTGCTCCTGAGGTGAGGAATGTCAGATTGGGGTGCAGATTGTTGGATTGTAGAGAACGGATCTGCTGTGCTACTTAGGTTAGATAGAAGAATGGAGAATGGCCCTTTCTACCTTTCTTACTTTCTTTCTTTCTTTTTTTTCAACTCTACTGGGAATAATTTGTCATGTTTTTTAATCTAATACATGTTTTTGACATTCTGAAGCTCTATAAATCAATAAATAAATGTTTCATTGTTGATAAAAGTTTATAAAGATCTACCTGGGAATTCAGAAATGCCTCATCCAGTATCACGGCCAAGTCAGCACTATTTACAATATGTGTACAACTTACCCCGAGGATCATTTAGACGGCATGCAGCCAGGCCTTGTTGTGTGATGAGCAGCTCCTAATAACAACTGCAGTAGGGACCAACCCATGGCCAGAGTAAAGTACTAACAGCCGTTATAAACAATGACCATGCATGGGCAGCATAAATGCTTAGGCCAAATATGTCTTAAGTGGTTCATTGCAATTGTTCTGAGAATATAGTAGCCTGCAGGGTTATTATGTAAGCTGATAGGCACACTCCTGAGCTCCTGCTAAAGAAGTTTATTTTTACCATTTTAATGTCATGACCGTGCACATATGTCACTAGCCAGAACTTTAGTATCACTGTATTGCAGTAGTCATGCTTTCTTGTTTATTTGCACTTCTCTTCTTGCCTTTTGTGGAATATGCACAGTTCACACACATGACCACATTTACGTAAATATTGTGCATACACATATCTGTCGGGCAGAAATACAGCATAATATATGGCCTAGTAAGGGCCAGGCAAAATCAAGGATATGGATCCCACTTGTTTTCCATACCAACAGAGCTATGTCTAAAAAACAGGATAGAAAGAAAACTAGTGCAGCATTTGTTGGCCCATCCACATCCACCCACAAGGCAAAATTTACAAGTGCACAGCATGACGTAGTAGAGCAGACCTTCTGTATCCATGGTGCAAGACCCTTTGCTGCCCATGCTGCTGACCAGTCCTTCTGTGACTGTGTCTGCAGTGTTAATGCTGTGGGTAGTCAGGGCCATAGCTATGATAGGGTCTGATACAGGGCTGTGGATATGATATGTGCTGTCACCCATAGAGCAGACGCCATGACATGGGAGCGAGGGGCAAGTAGGTTTGGGCCATCAAATGAACCAAGAAGCAAACTGTCTCTTTTGCAGACAAAGGAGTTCCTGGGCTCACTTAAAAACAGAATCACCTTCACAGAGTCTCATTGTGCAGTGCTATATCTTGGGGTACAGCTGGATAGCAGAAAATTTCAGCTGTAGATGTTCCAGCTATGTAGTCCTATTTTATTTTATTTAGAGATGTAGGTCCTCTGTTATTCATTCTAAACTTCCTGAAATGTGTCAAATTATGATATACAGGCAGATTTGGGATCTAACTGCCACAACCATCTGTACAAGGTATAACCAGGGTTATTATATTTTGTCATATATTTGTAGTTGTATGGATAACAGTTGCATGTGTAGTTGCGGTGCTAGGTCATACTTACACTGAATATCTTTTGCTTTAGTGTATTCATAGGTAATTCTTCATGCAACACCAACACTGTGGAACTTTCCCCATCTGATATTGGAGGATCTGTAGCATCTGGCATAGTTAGGGGGTGATGAGTGCATGTCTGACATAGGCAGTATGATCACATCTCTACTCAGATCATGGACAAAGTATCTAAGAATTTAATACCCTGAAGACGCTAACATCTGGGAGAAGACAGGATGGTGATGGCACAATTGATCAGGGAGGTATAGTAGCCCCCAGTAGATGGATGTCTTAATCCACCCCTAGACTCATTGGACAAGGAGGTCCCTACCAGGGTAACTGGTAATGGTGCTCAAAGGAGATATGATTACTGCCTACCATCCTGAGGTCGGTGTATCACTAGTTATAACCAAATGTATATACAAAGTGATTGTGGAGGTACAAGCTACTGCAACCACAGCCATGGCAGAGATAGTGAGGATGATCCAGGGTGTGTATGTTGACCAATGGGAGTGCATATCACATATGTGTGTTTCCTTGGAGAGGAGAAATCAACTTACATACTGGACTGTGCAATGGCTTCAGTGGGTTCTCTGGCAGGGCCGAGTGGCTATCCTCACAGCCAGTCATCTACTACATTCACAGATGTTAGCCAACATGGCCATGGATATGCAAGATCCCACTCCTGCAAGGCTAACACTTCCACAGCAACATGTATTATAGAGGTGTCAGCTTCCAGGAAAGGGCATCCCCATGGTCATGGCCATAATTATGCCAGAATAGGTTCATAGGTTCATAGGTAGGTACTAGGCTATCTGCCCAAAGGCATTTATAAGCCTAGCCAGAATGTGTTGGCTTTCACTGCCCCCTTAGATTAGTTTCCTGTGCCTCTGTCCAGCAGAGCCACTGATGTGATCCCCGGGGTAAACTTTCTGTTTCCCATCCACTCGTCAAGGTTTCTCTTGAAGAGTGTTAGTGAGGGACTCTGCCTAATATAAATTGGAATCTTGTTCCAAAGCATGGGAAGTCTCTGGGACAGAAATCTATCCCTCCAGTATGTCCTGTTTATTGATGTGGTGAGATTTAGATCCCTAGAGCGTGTAGCTTGAGGAGATTTGGTTCTCTTTAGGTGGAGCATGTCTATCAATTCTGGATTGGATATGGCCTTGTATGTCAGGCAGAGATCACCTCTGAGTAGGCGGCATGCAATTGAGTACAACTGGAGTTTCTTCAGTCGAGCTGCATAGAGCATTTTTTTGAGGCTAGTAATCATTTTGGTGAGGTGCTTCTGTGGTCTTTCCAGCTGTTGCAGGTATCTTGTAAGGTACATCCCAAATGGGGCATTATACTCTATGATGGGTCTAATGAGTGATGAGTATAGGGGCACAATAACCTCCTTTGATCTAGATGTGAGCCCTTTTGTGATTAGGTTGGCCATATAGAAGGATTTTCTAACCACTTTGGCAATGTGATTATCAAAGGAGAGATTAATATCTACTTGGGTCCAAAGATCCCTTATTACATCTTCCGTATTTACGGATCTATCACCTATGTGGTAGTTTGTGGCTACTTTGTTTTTTCCAAAGGGGATGACTATGCACTTTTTGGCATTTAGCTTGAGGCCATGATTTTGACACCAGGTATCCATCTCAGTGAGACCCTTTTGGAGGATGTCTGTGTCAGCCGGAGAGTCAATTATAGCCCCTAGTTTGCAGTTGTCTGCAAACCTAGTCAGCCATAGTCCTTCTGTGCTTCCTGTACCTCTGAGAAGTACATGCCAAACAGGAGGGGTCCCAGGACTGAGCCTTGGGGAATGCCACTTGTAACTGCTTTAGAGTTGGACCTAGATCCCACAACTCTTACCATGTGGGTTCTGTCCGTGAGCAAGTTGGCAACCCATCTTGTGATGTAGGGGTTTATGTTCTGGCTGGTGAGCTTGTCTATAATACCAGAATGTGGAATGGTATTGAAGGCCTTTGCAAGGTCTAGGTAGGCTGTGTGGACCACCTTTCCAACATCTATAGCCTTGGTAACTGTCTCAAAGAAGTACACCAGGTTTAGGAGGCATGATCTGCCCTTGACAAAGCCGAACTGGGCAGGGTCCAGTGTTTGGAGATTCCCAATGTCTCTGTTAATGAGTTCCATGATGATGTGCTCCATAGCCTTGCAGCCCAGGCATGTCAGGCTTATAGGGCGATAGTTCCTGGGGTCTGTTGTGGCTCCACTTTTGTGGAGCGGAATAATTGTTGCTGTGCGCCACTCTATGGGTATGTAGCCTGTGGAGAGGCTGAGTTTGAACAGTGTGTTTAGGTGAGGAGTTAGTTCATTTTGGAGCTTGTGTAAGACACAGCCTGGGACACCATCAGGTCCCATTGATGATGTGACTTTGGCTTTGGAGACGGCTGTTTTAACCTGACTGTCTGTAATTTCAGGGGCTCTACATTCTTCTGGTATGGTTATGGACCCTTTTGGGGGTGAGATGGGGGGTGAAGTTTGCACTGAACCTGTCTGCCAGGATGTTGGCAATATCAGTCGGTTCAGTATATTTTGTGCCATTCTGCACTAACTGCGAGCAGATCTGAGAATTGCCACTTAGATTCTTGACATAGCTGAAGAATGCCTTGTGGTTATCTTTGGAGTCCTTGGCAATTTTTCTTTCGAAGCTAGCCTTGGATAATTTTAAGTGGGATCATAGTTTCTTGCTGATACTGATCAGGGATGTCTTCCCTTCTTGGGATTTTACTCTTTTCTGTACTAGTTTCCTCCTTCTATTGTTTAGCCTGTTTATGGCAGGGGTCCACCAGACTGGTTTCCTTTTCTTGGAGGAGGGAGTCTTGGTTTTGCTTGGGATAGCATGAGCCATGCATTCTTGTAGGTACCGGTAGAGTGCATTAGTAAAGGATTCTGCAGCTTGGGCAACATTATCCTTTATCATGGGGGCTTTGAAACTTTCCACCTTTGTCTTAAGCAGTATCAAGTTTTGTTTTGAAAAGTTTTTCACAGTGGTTTCCTTTACCGGGGGTGGGTGCGGAATGTGGATATCCAGAGTGATTAGTTTCTGGTCAGATCTAACCAGCATGGGTTTGACCTCTGGTGTCGAACACTGGTCGCCTATGTTGGTGATGACCAGGTCCAAAATGTTGTCACCTCTGGTGGAGGTGTTGACCGGCTGATCCAGGGCATTGGAGTTTACAAATTCTAGGATATGTTGGGCAAGGGAGTTAGTACTTGAATAGTTCTCCCAGTTAATACTCGGGCAATTGAAATTACCCAATATTAGAATGTTTGGTAGGACCTTTATATTTTCCAGTGTTTCCAGAAATGTGTAATGGGGGTCCTGGGACATGGTGGGTGATCTGTCGCAAGCTACAATTTGAATTGCAGTTTTGCCTGTTGTTAATTGCACATGTATGATCTATGAAGCATTGTGCTGTGCCACCTGGAGGTGTGGGTATCCTTGATGAATATGGATACACCCGCTCCTTTTGTATTTCATCCGGGTTCTGAGGCCGAAATGTATGGTATGAGTTGTAGCCTGGTAGTGCTGGGGTGCTCTCTGGACCCTTAATCCAGGTTTCTGTTACTGAGCATATATCGATTTTCTCCAAACTGAGGAGTGCCTCAAGTGAATGCATTTTCAGGTTTAGACTTCTGACATTGAGTAGCATTACCCTCAGTTTTTGGTTACTTGTGCTATTTATGGAGGTGAGTTTGACTTTTGAGCCTTGCCTAAAAAAGGCACTATGGGAGTGGCAAGAGCCTTGGCCAGTATTTGAAAGCCTAAGGGTGACAGGTGCAAGCCGTCTCTAGCAAAGCAGCGTGGCTTGTCAAGGTGGACAGACACTGGATCCCCTTAGAATGACACCAGAAGCATAGCCAATTTTTGAAATTGATAATTTTTTTCTTTATACCATGGTATCATTCTTGGTGAGGGCAGGATGTTACTCAGGGTCAGGGTCATACTGGCCTGAGCTACTTGATCAGAGTTTATTTGTGGTCACAAGGTACACCAGCATATAGTGAGGGTCATGTTATTGCAGAAATATCTGTTGTTTGATGGGGTCATGCATAGGAAGCTGAGCCCTCTCCCTTGCAAGGTGAGGAGCTATAGTGCTGTATCAATTGCTGAGGCTGTGTTTGCACACACACACACACACACACACACACACACACACACACACACACACACACACACACACACACACACACACACACAAACACTTTCTTACTCTTTCTCTAACAGCCATTTTTCATTTTATACATTCAGCACTCACAATCACACACTTCTCTATCAAAGTATGCCCTCCTGTACTCCCTTGTCCACCCATGCACCCTGCCCTCTGTACATTGTTACTTGGGTTGCCTGTATCTGATGCACAGTGTGCCCAACCTTTGCATGTTTAAGCAGGATCTAGTAATTTTGTATGCATACATTTTACTGTAGCATATCTGCTTATTTCTTATATAGTTACACTGTAAAGCAATCTGCTGCCTCTTGGCTAGTGCCAGGACATAGTCTGCCTTACTCCATCTAGCATGATCATCCCCTGCTGATGGCTCCTCCTCTGAACTTGTGTTTTTTTGACTGAATATTTGAATTAGCTTTTCCAGTGCAAATAACAGCTATAAGCATATAATTTAACTTAATTAACATCTAACATTAGTTCATCTAACAGATTAATTAATTAAGTACTCTAGACTATGAAACAATATTGGACTAAGAACAGAAGAAAATAAGTAAGTTAAAAAGAAGTTGAAAGACATCTTACATCAAATCTGTGACACAATTATTCATTATGGATTATAATTCTATAAAGTGGTATAACTAAAATAGTACATGAGAGAAAGAAAAAAAATCTTTCAATACCTTATTTGCCTTTTAAGAATATAACAAGTATATCTACATCTATAAAGACATGTTATCAAAATATGGAAGTTACATATAGGTTCATAGGTTCATAGGTGATTACTAGGCTAATAACCACAGGGACCTTTTAAGCCTAGCCATGCACCTTAAATCTCTGACAAGTTCTGATACCCTTGATAAGTGTAAGCAGGGATTTGGGAGATGAGACATTTACAAACAGGGGCCTCTGAGACAAACCATTTACAGGCTGCCTGGGTCTATTAGAGACATAGGTGCCAAACCAGGGATGAATTTCCTGTTCCCCATCCAATTGTTCAAGTTGCAGTTGAATTGGGTTAGGGAGGAACTCTACTTCACAAGGATGGGGAGCCTGTTTCATAGATGGGTTAGTCTCTGGGATACATATCTGTCTCTCCAGCAGGTCCTATTGATATCACAGGCAAGGTTTAAGTCTTTAGAATGGGTAATTTTGGTACTGTTTGTTTTGTGTATATGCAGGAGTTCCATTAGAGTGGGGTCTGACAATGCCCTGCATGCCAGGCATAGATCTCTCCTCAAAAAGTTGTAGGAGACAGAATTCAGGGATAGGGCCTTGAGGTGGTCTGCATAGGACATTTTACTTATGCCCTGTATTCTGTTAGTGAAGAACCTCTCTGAATGTTCCAATTGTTGGCCATGTTGGAAAGATTTATGTATCATAGCGAAACCAAGGATCGTGAAGTAGTAGAAAAGAATTTGCCAAAAATACAAGGATAGTGGATAAAAGATAGCGCTCACCTCAGTAAAAGACAAGCTAATAGCAACTATTTGAAAAATCAGGCCCCACATGAACAAATCCCAAAAGAGAAGTAATGGCTTAGATGGACATTTGTCAAGATGTTCCCTGTTCTCTAAGGTATGGTAATCCCAGAGTTGGTATATATAAGTTTAGGGTTGGAGAGGTTTGCTCCCTACAACCAGGAGTGAGGGTGGCTTGCCCCCTACTAAAAACAAGTTTAAAGGAGATGATTAATGTTCGAGATTTGCTCTTCCCCTTCATTTCTAATATTTTTTTCAGTCTGTCAGCACTCTGCATTATGGCTGCTGACATTTTAATAGGGAACCCATGCTAATATGCTTTAAAAATGACTAATAAGTGTAAAAATAGGATTAACTACACTGATCATAGTTCAAATAAAAAATAATTAATTAAATATATAATGTAAGGAAAGCATTGCCATGTTTAGTCTGTGAGATTTAAAACAGAAACACACAAAGGCCATTTATAGACAAAGTGGCTTTTGTTAAACTGCCTTGTACCTACCTATAATTCAGTGTGGTAAATACTTTTAAGGATTTGCCAAGTAGAATACTACTTTTTCATTGGCACAAAATAACTTTTTTATTGGCTAGTAGGGCAGTATAAAGAAAAGTTACTCTCTGGGAACTAGATGTACTAAATGTTTCTTAAAGGTGTCACTAGGAAAAAAGAGCTTTCCTACCAGGCCCCAAAGTCATGCTGAAATGCATGAAGATTGTTGCACATCCACAAATATATGTTCCCATGTTGGGATAACATCTTGGCACTGACACCACCAACAACCTAACTGTACCTCAGAAGTGAATCAGGCTACTTTGTCCGTGGTCAGGAATAGTTTATGTAATCATTTTCATAAAAAAATGTCTCCTGCTCTAGGAAGTAGACAGCATGTTTGAAAGTTTCAGTATTCCAAATAGTTGGTCATCAGAACATTTAATACCTTTGCTGTGGTAATATAATTGCTGGAGATGCTCCCCCAAATTAAAAAAAAAACTCTAATCAGAGTTGAATACATCTAACACACTGCCTTCTTTGAGATGTCACCCATATCTGTCTGGCTAGAAATAACCTGAAAGAATGCAGCAAGTGACCTGTTTCAGCTTCCTTAGGCCTAGAATAGAGCATAATAATGAAAAAAGTTGAACGTAAAACAATAGAGTGATTCAGTGATATTATAAGTTTAGCTAAGTGTGTGTATAATAATGAAATACAAACTATCCTTGCAAGAACATCTAATGCGACTCATAAACGGTTAGCCTGGCAAAAGTTGCAAGATTTATTGGATAAATATTAATAGTTTTATATAATTCATAATGGATTTTATTATGGATGATTGTATATAGTTTATTTATATAATTCATAATGGATTTTATTATGGATGATTGTATATAGTGTATTTATATAATTCATAATGGATTTTTATTATGGATGATTGTATATAGTGTATTTATATAATTCATAATGGATTTTATTATGGATGATTGTATATAGTGTATTTATATAATTCATAATGGATTTTATTATGGATGATTGTATATAGTGTATTTATATAATAATGGGATTTTAATTATTATGGATGATTGTATATAGTGTATTTATATAATTCATAATGGATTTTATGATGATGATTGTATATAGTTTATTTATATAATTCATAATGGATTTTATTATGGATGATTGTATATAGTGTATTTATATAATTCATAATGGATTTTATTATGGATGATTGTATATAGTGTATTTATATAATTCATAATGGATTTTATTATGGATGATTGTATATAGTGTATTTATATAATTCATAATGGATTTTTATTATGGATGATTGTATATAGTGTATTTATATAATTCATAATGGATTTTATTATGGATGATTGTATATAGTGTATTTATATAATTCATAATGGATTTTATTATGGATGATTGTATATAGTGTATTTATATAATTCATAATGGATTTTATTATGGATGATTGTATATAGTGTATTTATATAATTCATAATGGATTTTATTATGGATGATTGTATATAGTGTATTTATATAATTCATAATGGATTTTATGATGATGATTATATATAGTTTAATGTAGTGTATCATTCTTATCTTAGTTATCTGTATGTAATTTATTGACTGTAAAATCAAATAAAAAGTTGTTGGAAAAAAAGAGTGAGAAGGAGAAATGTATTTCTGAATTGGATTTGAATGGTGATTTAGAGAGTAAATGGAATGTAAAAATAAAGGCCTTTTTCACACCACTGTAATGAGGGTTAAGAAAATTGTATAGCACTAAACATTGGATGCACAGCAAATGCAGATAACACACAAATAGCATGTTGGCTGGATCATTTTTTATAAATACAGCAGACCTTTCTTTTGTATGTAAATACATTGATAAAATGGTTTATGTGCAGATTCATGATATTTAACATTTTGTGACCTCTTTGACTTATGTTAGTTTTACCTTACATCTAAGCAAAGCAGTGAGATGGAATATTAATGACCCCCCACCCTTATGACAAGAGATTAATGGCTATATTTAGTACTTATCACCCTTGATGTTGCAGCATACTGACTGACTGCCTGAGCACATACTATGTTTTTGTGGAACTGTTCTCACTTATATGGTTTGTCCCTTATCTTTTGTGCAACATATGTAGATAGTTTTGTGGGGTTAATTCCTTGGATAGTTGTATCATAGGATCATAAGTGATTACTAGGCTAATAGCCCTGGGGCCCTTACAAGCCTAGCCAAGAGTTTATCCCCAAAAATTAAACCTCAGTCAGCACCTGTCACCCCTGTCAATAAGGGACAAAGGTGGAACCCCTTAAACAAATTTGTGGTTTCTCATCTACTCATCAAAGTTGCATTTGAAAAGGGTCAGTGAGTTTGACATGTATGGGAAGTCTATTCCAGAGATGAGGCAGCCTCTGTGAGACAAACTTGTCTCTTCAGCAGGTTTTGTTGATGTCGCATATTAGATTTAGGCCTACTGAGCGGGTAATGTGTGTGGAGTTAGACTTATGGATATGCAGCATCTCCTGTACGGCAGAGTCTGACATTGCCTTGTAGGTGAGGCACAGATCACCTCTGAGCAATCTGTATAGTACCAAGTAGAGTGATAGCAATTTGAGCCTGTCCACATAGGATAGGTGTTGGAAGCCATGGATTCTCTTAGTGAGGTATTTCTGTGGCCTTTCCAGTTGGTGCAGGTGTTTAGAGAGGTACATACCAAATGGGGCATTCTACTCAATTATGGGTCTAATAAGGGAGGAGTACAGAGAGGCAATAACCTCCTTTTTTCTGGATGCAATCCCCTTACTTATGAGATGAACCAAGTAAAAGGCTTTTTCTGACCACCGCTGCCACATGATGGTTGAATGTGAGATTGTTATCAACCTGAATATTCAGGTCTCTCACCACAGATTTTGTGCTTAGGGGGTTGCCGTTGATGTGGTAGTCAGTAAGGGCCATGTTTTTGCCAAATGGTATTATAATACATTTTTTTTGCATTTAACTTAAGGCCATGACTTTGGCACCAGTTATATGTAGTTATATGCTGGGGTTTTGGGAGCCACAGGGATTTATTCTAGGACCTTTGTTCTTCATGGTATATGTACTGCTGACTAAAGAAGTCATAAGTTATTCAAGTCCCAGGCACTCATTACTGAATGCAAGATAGCTAACTTTATTTCAGCCCAGATGCTAAAACTGGTTAATAATCAACATTT
>NC_056741.1:190295103-190362368 GCF_019279795.1 Protopterus annectens | reverse complement strand
AGTTTATTGCATACTGTATAAAGTTGTATGATGGCTTTACATAGAATTAATATGAACTTACATGCATGATGAAAGGTAGAGCCTATACATATATATAGTCTTATGGTGGCTCTAGGTAGAAATAGAGCCTATACATGTGAATAATACATTTATGAATTGCTTTTTATCTATATAAGTTAATATTTGCATTGGAAGTTTAAATATAGATCTGTTGGTTTTACTATATTTTTTATATAGCTTTAACATAATTATTAATTAATTATTTATAGTTATTATTATTAAGTTAGATACAGATTATTATTATTTTTTATGATATGAATATATGTATTTTGCATTATACTTGACAATATATAGGGTTGCTATGCATCAAACTATTCATTATTTATTTGTGATCAACAATTCACAAACTTTTTGATATACATTGTATTACTTGAAGCTGATAATCTCAAAAGCAATATAGCACTAAGTGTTTTTAAGTTACACCCTGTTATAATTAATTGAATAAGTGAGAACTAAATGTTATTGGTCAATATGAATTAATTTAATTAATGCCTTAAGATATATTGAATGTGTTCTAATCAACTTTTATTGAATCTGAAGAAGCGTGCCTTTGTGGATGCACGCGAAAGCGCTTATTCTCCTGTTTTAAATAAAGAATTGTCTTTTTACGTGGTGGTGGCTTCCAGTTTATACTACATCACATTTGGGTAATCTGCTGGCAGGTTGCCCTCAGTCAGCCTGAATAACAACGTCTTGGGTCCTGTGTCGGTTGCTGTCTCCTCTTCCATGACATCAGGTAGTCAGGGGTATAAAACATGCAGTTGATGCCATTTTATTCAGTTTTTCTTGCCCCAGATGTCAGGTACCCCCCAAATGGGGAGCAAAAAAAAAAAAAAAAATATATATATATATATATATATATATATATATATATAAAAACAGAAATATATATAAATGCACTTTTAGCAACATAAACTTTACCTTCATCTAAAAGCAAATACACCACAAAGGCTTTAGAATATAGTGAAGGAAAGAGAAGTTATAGAAAAGGGGGATGGCGGGTGGGTAACCCGAATTGCAACAGTGAATACACTCGAACATCTACATTTATGGTAAGTGTACACAACTATACTATGTTCTTCGTGTTTCACCATTGCAGTCATTACATTTGGGTAGAATCCCAAAGCTATGGATGGGAGGATGGAACTAAATAGCATTAGGATTGGCTATAAGGCCCTGCAGAACTGCAGTGGCAAAGCCTGCCCTGGATTTGGAGAAGAGAGGCAAATGATAATTCTTTGTGAAGGTATGAACAGAGCTCCAAGTAGCAGCTTCTAGAATGTCTTTGGTTGTAACTCCTCTGAGAAAAGCTGCTGAGGTAGAGGCAGTCCTGGTGGAATGTGACCTGATCCCCTTGGGCACAGGTTTACCATGATGCAAGTAGCAGAAATGAATGCTGTGGCTTATCCACTTAGAAATAGTCTGCTTTGATATAGCCTACCCTCTGATCCTGCAGCAAATGCCACCAGTAGTTGCTCAGACTTTCTTAGAGATTTGGTCCTGTTTAAGTAGAATCTTAGTTGTCTGTGTATGTCCAATGAATGCAGAATCCGCTCCCCCTTGTTCTGCGGATTTTTGTAAAATGTTGGCAGGTGAATTGTTTGGTTAAGAGCCACACTGGATACCACTTTAGGCATAAAAGAAGGATTGGTCCTGAGTGACACCCTGTCCAGGTAAAATGTAATAAAAGGCTCCACAGCCATGAGAGCCTGTAGTTCTGAAACCCTTCTTGCTGAAGTGATTCCCAAGAGGAAAGCTGTTTTCCAAGATAAAAATTTTATATCCTCAGTAGCTGCTGGTTCAAAAGGAGGCAGGGTGAGTTTTTCCAGCACAAATTTGAGGTCCCATGTAGGAGTTGTTTATCTTCTGGGAGGCCGTAAATTTTTGGCCCCTCTAGGATACTGTTTAAGCAGAGGATGAGAAAAAAGGAGAGGCTCTGTGTTGTAATGAGCCGAGATGGCAGAGGCATGGATTTTTATTGAAGAAAAAGATAGGCCCTTGTCAAGCATCTCAGTCAAATATTGTAAAATCTGAGGGATATTGGGCCTTACTGTGTCCATTCCTTGTGCTTGGTTCCAAGCACAGAATCTCTTCCATTTATCAGCATAAGATTTTCTAGTACTAGGCCTTCTGGCTTCCAAAATGACATCCATCACAGATTTACTGAGAGGTGCTGTTTGAATAATTAAATGATCAGCCATGCTGCAAGATTCAGAGTTTGGAGCTGAGTGTGCAGAATTTGATTGTTCTGCTGAGACAGTAGATGAGGTATTTGAGGCAAGTACCAAGGAGGGAGTTGAGACATATTCCTTAGAATTGGGTACCAGTGCTGACGAGGCCAGTCCAGAGCAACTAGGATCATTTTTGTTTTTTCCTGTCTGACCTTTAGTAAGTCCATGGAGAGAAGAGGCAGAGGGGGAAAGGCATAGACTGATAGGTTTTTCCAACTGAAGGATAGGGCATCCACTTTCCATGCTTGTCTGTGATATGTCCTTGTGCAGAATTTGTCCAGTTGATAATTGTGGGGAGAGGCAAAGAGATCTATGTCTGGGCTCCCCCATTTCTGTGTTAACATGCTGAAGATTTATGGATCCAGTTTCCACTCATGTGAGTCCATAAGATTTCTGCTTAGGTCATCTGCCAGAGTATTTTGCTTTCCTGGCAGGAATTGAGCTTGCAGATGTATTTGGTAAGTCAAAGCTGTGTTCCACAATGCCATGGCTAGTCTGCAAAGGGGGTAGGAATGTGTACCCCCCTGCTTGTTTATGTACCACATAACCGTGGTGTTGTCCGTCTTTATCAGTAGTTGTCCCGGATGAAGTAAGTCCTTGAAGGCTGTCAGAGCATTCTGAACAGCTAGCATCTCTTTCTGGTTGATATGCAGATGCATTTGTTTTGAGCTCCATTTGCCCTAAATGCATCTCCCCGCCAGGTGGACCCTCTAAGCATAGTCTGATGCATTTGTAGTTAGGGTTTGGGTGGCAGGGGATAGAGTGAATGACAGTCCCTTGTTTTGGTGACATGTCTCTGCCCACCAAAGAAACTCCTGTTGTAGGCAGGGAATGAGAGGAATCATTGTTTCCAGACTGTGGCAATGTTGACTCCATAAACGTTTTAGGTACCATTGAAGTTTCCTCATATGCAGTCTCACATATGGAATTAGTAGAATGCAGGATGCCATGAACCCCAAAGCCTGCAGAATTTGTCTCGCAGATAACTGGGTTTTTGTTGCCATTTGTTTGAAGTATGTTGTCAGTTGCCTTTGTTTGTCTGGCTTAAGGTAAGCCATCTGGGCAGTTGTATTCAAGCTTGCACCCAGGAATGTAATTGTTTGAGATGGTACCAGTTGGGATTTCTTTTCGTTTATTGTGTACCCTAGGCATGTTAGAAGCCTTTTTACAAACGCCAGATGTTGAAGAAGAGTGTCCTTGTCCTCTGCTTGAAAGAGACAGTCGTCCAGATAAGGATAAATTTGTATGCTTCTTTGTCTGCAGAATGCAATTACTGGTGCCAGGCACTTTGTAAAGACCCTGGGCACAGTAGATAAGCCAAAGGGCAGTGCAGAGAATTGGTAATGCAAAAAACCTGCCTTGAAGCGGAGGTATCTTCTGCACGATTCCCTATTGGGATATACAGGTATGTCTCATTTAAGTCTAGAGTCACTAACCAAGCGTTCCTGCCCAGCATAGGCAGTAGCTGTTGTAAAATCAGCATTTTGAATTTTGGAATGTTTAGGAACGTGTTCAAAATCAATAAGTCCAGTACTGGATGCCAGGCATTGTCTTTTCTGGGTACCAGGAAAAGTCTTGAATAAAAACCTTGTCCTTTTTCCTTTTCTGGTACTGGTTGAATAGCCCCCATATTCATGAGGGACATAACTTGTTTCTGAGCCTCTGCCCACTGATTTTGTGGCAGATCTGGCCAACTGTTTGGAACTGGCAAAGTATGGAAATGAAATCTGTACCCCTGGGATACTATGTTTAATACCCACTTGTCCTGGGTAATTAACTGCCAATTTTGAGCATGAAGTGCTAATCCCCCCCCCAAGGGGGCTGCCAACAGATAAGTGCTTGGTGAAGATAGAGGGAAGTCATTGAGACTGCTTACTGAAGGGCTGTGCTTTATTTCCTCCAAATTTGGAGGTGGAGGCACCCCATTGCTTTGACCTGTAAGAAACCTGTGATTGGTATCTAGAGCCTTTTGAGTGCCTGGATTTGCCTTGAGTGGCTCTGTTGGACACAGGAAAGGACCAATTTTTAGTAGGCCAGTGCCTACTGAACCTGGGTGGCTATGTAGCTGGTATCTATAATTAAGGGGGATGTGGCAGCTAAGCCCACCTTGTGAAAGGGTGCAGAAAATCATGCCTCCCTGCAAAAACAGTTTTTTTTAAGGGTTTTCAAATCATGCTTCCTAGCATACAACAATGTGAAGCATAACTCATAGTGAGTTTATTCAAATGCTTATATTATTCCTAAATGTCTCATACTGAAACTCCTACTAGCTTGTAACACCATGAACCAGGATACCCCTTGCACTCACTGCTACAAGATACTTCTTCCACTATTTATGGCCATGCTGTACTCACCCTATTCATATTTTAATCACTCTGTTCCATCCTGCTCTTTAAATTCTATTCCTGCTTACAGAATATACTACCAATATACCATACTGAAATGCATGATGCCATCTGGCTGGGTATCAGATCAGATTATAATACCACCAATCAGTCATCTGTTAATGTTGACCCTTCATCTGTACTTTAACTGCCTTCTGTAATTTGTTAATTAGGTTATGGAGTACTATATTAGCAGTCATACCACTGACTATATTGATTTAAAACTTCAGTCACTCACCTATTATTTTGACTCTCCACCTCACCCTCAGTGGATCATAAGTGCAACTCAAGTTCAACCTAGACAATTATAGCCTCAAAGCCCTGCCCCATCACCCCATTTTGTTATGCCTTACATTTCAAGGACCATCTCACTATACACGCCAGTAAAAATCTGCAGCCCAGACTGTCCAGGTCAAAACACCTTCCAGTAATACCCATCAAGTCCTATGTGGTATAGCTCCCAGCCCTTGGTTGTGCCCAGCCTCCATACTATCTTCTCTGGTTAAAAGCATATATACCACTGTATAAAACATATATCATATGGGCAGCTGTGGAATGAAGATAATTAGGCAATTCCAAAATCTGGTCCAAATACCATATTTAGAGCTACAATGTTAATGTCGGATTCTGCATCAATCTGGGCCAGACAGAATGTGAAAAAAGTGGTGTAGTTTTCTTTTTCCTAAAGGACTACCTAAAGTGCTCCTTGTTTAATCATCAGTGTTTCAGTCATCAGTGATTAAGAAAGGATGGTTATCATGATCATCACCACTGTTGTTTTAAGATGGATAGTCTGATAAAAAAATATATAAAAAATAATATATACCAATGTTGTAGTTAGTTTTGACATTAGATGGATAGTCTGATACAAGATATATATAAAAAAATCACATTTATTTACAATTTTTTCAAACTGAATGCATGATTTTAACTTTTTGAATATTAATATTCATGAGATGTATGACTTGATTGGTTCACTTCATATTTAAATAGTTGCTTGTTATTTGTGAATATTAGTACACTGAAGAAGGTGTTTAGCCGAAACTGGTATGTTGCATTAATAAAGACTCGTTGTATTGACTCTCTTATTGACTGTGTTGGCCTTTTTTTTGGTTCTATGAAGATATCGTTTGGGCCTTGCACTTGCTTACTGGCGTACACCAGTTAATCACCAGTCAAAGATCAAATATATGAATTAAATTATTTAAAAGTATATAGCATTTCTTAGTTACTAACCTTTAATTAACTTCCTGTGTTTCTGTACCTGTCCACAGAGAATGATTAACAACAGGAAGAGCAGAGCACCCAAGATAATGCAGATGACCAGCAGGACAGAAGACGTCTCAGGCTTAGGCAGTTGTTGAACTGTATCTGTAAACATCAATGAGTTAGGAGTGTGCAGGGGGGTGTTAGTTTTCATAAAGACTTCATTAAGCACTAAAAATGATGTGCAACTAAATATTCAGAAAAATGTTTACAATGAATGTCAATCACAACAATGAATATATGTCACTCTCAAATATCGGACAACCATCAGCAAGTTACCAGTAGAAAGAAGAATGCACTGACAGTTAATAGTTAATAACACCCAGAATGTTACTAAATTTAGACTTTCCCTAGCAGTGTTCTTTCACATAATTTCCTAAATATGTTGAAATTAAAGTCCATTTACACACACACACACACACACACACACACACACACACACACACACACAAAATCTGACATGTATAATGAAGACATGTTATTGATTCCTAAATGAGTCTGACACAGTCATCGAGTTATTTCCTTATATTTGCTGCTAGCAGTGACAGGAAGGAGTGTGTATCCGTTGACTTCTCATAAGCATTGGATTAGATCGAAGGGCAGTCCACAGAACTACAGGATTATAATATGCAGCACATCAAAAACAGTGTCAGTACATAAATAAGTAAATATAATGATAAACAATGTAACAACAAGTAAGAAAGACCAAACAATAACTACATCAGATGGTGACTATAAGTGACTATAAAGATGTAAGATGTATGCTGATATATCAGGTGGTCATCACTGAGATTCAGATCTACAACTACCCATTATTTTATATATATATATATATATATATATATATATATATATATATATATATATATATATATATATATATATATATATATATATATATATATGTATGTGTATACATATATATATATATATATATATATATATATATATATATATATATATATATATATATATGTGTGTGTGTGTGTGTGTGTGTGTGTATGTGTGTGCATGCATGCATGCATGCACTTAATTAATTAAATAATTAATTAATTGTTTACTGTTTGGCAACTGGGCAGGTAGTGTTGTCCAAATACTCTTTTCAGACATAACTGGAAAGTACAGGATTTTACCATTTTTTGACAATATAGTAACTAACAGTAGCTCAAACATAGTCATTTACTATCGGGCACTCACTTTTGTCAAAGTTATTATGTATTAATGTATTTATTTATTTTTGCTTTAGTGAAATTAACATGCAGAAATTGCACAGGGGACAAATTCATAGGTTGGTGGTGGATCCATAGTACCACTGAAAGGGGCTTTGTTTCTAACATTCCATTTGGGTGAACTCTCATCTGGATGAAAAACACATGGCGATTCAGCCCTTTGAAAATAAACACAAACATTTCTGTAGGGGAGCAAGCTCCTGAACCCTCTCCCCCATGTGTGGAATCATCCACACACAAGATTACTTGTTCTAAGTTAATGGTTGCAGAAGCAAGGAGAAAAGAAAAAAAAACACCATCAACAGTTCATCATTATCAGTTTACATTTAAAAATTTCACCATCAGTAATTTTCTTTTCAAATTTACACTCATTGATATTTAAATCAGCATGTTAATATGTCAGGTGCAGGGGTTGTGGGTCTACAGTATAGTCTGCAGGATTAGGGTGAAAGGAGCATGCTCTGAAATGTATTGGACAGAGAACCTATTTTATGATGAGATCAGGTGGCTGCAAAGAATGCAGTGAGTAAAACAGTAATTCTAAATGTCCGTAGTTTGAACCAAGGCAGGATACAAGCAGTTTGATTACACAGGGCTGTTTAAGACTGATGCTACTCTTTGTGTTGATAAGCAGCAGGACTGGAACAAAAAGAATAAGGATTAAGTGTCCATTGTGGTATCTTTTCCCTGTAACTCATTGTTATTTTCTCATTCACTTCTATGTTCATGGACCTTTGCAACTGTTAAATCCTGTCACAAATCGATGTTTTGTATTGACTGTAGAAACCTTCTCCCTAGGCCTCCACTGAAAATGGGCTCTTATTTGTCCGCTGGAATATCCCAGTAAACAAATGTCAATAACTAAATAAATAAATGGCAGGCTGGACACAATAACAGCTGAGAGACATTATAAAATATATAAAGATTGGAACTGTGTAGCAGGCCTTCTTAAATAAGAATATTGAGACTACAGCGGTGTGCCAAAGGCCCCAGGTTCGTAGCTATACTAGTACTTGTTATGATAAAAAAAGCAGAGAAGAACAATTCAGCTATGCAGGATAATGACGCGGTCAAATACTCCAGAAGTAAAACATGCATTAATCAGTCTGGGAGGGAATTGTGAAAGGGACAAGGGAAGTAAAAAACATGCGAACAGCACATATTCATATTTGTACTGGGAATGTCAATGACGCATATGTAAAATAAATACAGGGGATTAGTTTAGTATGTTGGGAAATTGCTTGGTCTCTTACTGTAATTCAAGTTGTACAGAAAGTAGCCATTAAACACTAAGAAGGCCCATGTAGTTAACTGTCAAGAAATAATCTGGATTCTCATACATTTCATGTGATATATGAGAATGCAATGGTTTCAGCAGAGCTTTAAAAGGAGAATGGCAGTGTGTCAAACTTTTCTGAGGTTTTATCAGAGACACATATAATTTACTGTACTGTGGACAATAAAAGACAGAACTGTAGTATCTCATAAGTACCTGAGGAAATTATGCTATCTACAGCATGCTGAGACAATAGAAATTATATATTTTATTGTCAACCTGGTTACTACACATACCTCAGAATTCATCTCTCATATAAACTGTTATATTGAGGCATCTGTCCTTATCCATTATAAGTATATTGGGGAATTCAAAAATAAACCCTTATAGGTACATAGGGTCATAGGTTGTTACTAGGTTGCTACTAGGCTAATGACCACCAGGGCCCTTACAAGCCAAGCTGCTCATCCCAAACTAATTTGGATCCAGAGTATCATGGGCATCTATAGAGGGGTGCATGTTAGTAAGGAGGTAACTATGGGATTTGTCAAGGGTGTTAGTTGGGATAATACTATTCTTTTTGGTGACCACTTTCCGTAAGGGACATGGGGAGGTCAGAATGGGGGTAACTATTATTTCCATCCAATTGTCAAGGTTTTTTTTGAATACGTCAGAGATGAACTCTGTTTCACAGGACGGGAATCCTACTCTACAATGTGGGGATCCCTTGGAAGACATATTTGTCTCTCCAGCCCACTCTGTTTATGTCACAAGTGAAGTTCAGATCCCTAGATCTAGTATTTCTGGTGTAGTTTCCTTTGCACATGTGTAACAAATCCATCAGTGCTAGGTCTGAAGAAGCCCTGTATGCAAGGCAAAGATCTTGTCCCAACAGTCTGTAGGAGACTGAATACATAGACAGAGCCTTCAGGTGATCAGTATAGGAGAGGGTATTCATGCACTGAATTCTCCTGATGAGGAACCTTTGTGGGCATTCCAACTGTTGCAAGTATTTGATAGGTACATATCAAAGGAGGCACTGTATTCAATGATAGGTCTGATAAGGGCCGAGTAGAGAGGTACTACAACTTCCGTGGACATGAATGCCATACTCTGACTTATAACTTGGGTGACATAGAATGATTTTATTACTACCTTAGCTACATGTTGGTCACAGGCCAAACTGCTGTCTACATATGTTCTCAGATCCCTTACTACTGGTTCATCTCTCAGGGGTGTTTTATTAATAGAGTAATTAACTTGTACTGGCAGGTTTCCTAAGGGCATTATAATGCATTTTTAGGCATTAAGTTTTAGGCCACACCTTATGGACTGGTCATTTGTCTGTGTTAAACCCTCTTGAAAGATGTTGGTGTTTTGGGGGGAATATATAATAGGTCCCAATTTACAGTCATCTGTGAGCTTGGTGATTCAGAAGACTTAAACATTAGCTTTGACTTCTGAGAAGTAGATGCCAAACAGGAGTGGGCCCAGTAGAGAGCCCTGGTGTGCTCTGTTGGTGACCAGTATCTTGATGGAGGTGTTCGTATCAATCCTGACTTGATCTACTGCTCAGTACATATCTGATTAGCTCTGTGGCTCTTCAAACTATCTTGAATATTAACGGCACTTCTCTGTGAATCCCAATCTCTGCCCCTTACATACATTTACTTGCTCATGTCTGTAATTACCAATGCATGTAAACTACATATGTCTGTAAAAATTCTTAATTTTTCTACCCTTTCAATGTTCTTTATTACATTAGTAATAATCATCTTTCAAGCCATACGCATCTATATTTTACTTTCCCTTTCTAACATTCTTACAAATTGTCTTTTTCATATTCTAAATGAAAAAGAAATGTACAGTTTGTTAACATAGGTTTGTGAAATTTATGAGGTAATCCTTCATGTCCAGGCTTAAAGTGTGCCTGATCCAGATGGGGTAACCTTAATCTTATCAACAAAACATACATTAATCAATTACTCTTTCAATATAGTCCTAATTTTTTGAAAGAGGTTGTCAAACATGTGGTTATAGTTTCATAGGTTCATAAAAGAATTCTAGGTTAACAGCTTAAGAGCCCTTTCAAGCCTAGCCAATATAACCTGATCTACCCAGTATATGGTCCCTAGGGTCAAGAGGATGGCATGGGTTTGTGGTTATGCCTTCAGTATTTTACAGATTGCCCCTGTCCATAAAGAACATAGGCACTTCCCCAGCTATGAATTTGCAATTCTTCATCCATTGATCCAAATTCTGTGTGAAGACAACCAGGGAAGAGCTCTGCTTAACATGAATAGGAAGCCTCTTCTCAAGAAGCAGCAATCTCTGAGACACATATCTTTCTCTTTGGTAAGTTTTCTTTGAGTACCTGACTAAGTTTAGATCCCTAGATTGGGTGGCCCTCACACTGTTTGACTTGCAGATGTGTAGCAGCTCCATCAGTGCTGGATTTGTGAGTGTCTTATAGGTCAGGCATAGATCACCCCTTAATAGTTGGTAGGAGACAGAGTAAAGGCATAGGGCTTTTATTTTGTCTGTACAGTACATGTTGTTTACACCCTGTACTTCCTTTTTGAGGAACCTCTGAGGTCACTCCACCTTCTGTAAGTGCCTAGTCAAGCACATGTCAAATGGTGCATTGTAAACTATTATTGGTCTAATGAGAGCTGAGTACAACAGGACTATAACTTCCTTGGATCTGGATGCCATACCTTTACTTATAAGGCATGCCACATAGATGGACTTCTTCACCACTGTGGGCACATGGTGGTCAAAGTTCAGGCTGCAATTTATCTGTGTACCTAGATCTCTCACCTCTAAATCTACTATTAGGGGTGTGCTATTGATGTTCTAATTTGCAGGGGTATTTGACTTCCTAAAGGGTAATATGATAATGCATTTTTTTCACACTTAGTTTTTGTCCATGATTGTGATACTGATCATATGTCTGATCTAGATCCTCCTGAAGGCTAGCTACATCACTGAGGGATTCAGTGATTACCCCCACATGCAGTTGTCAGCAAACTCTGTCATCCAGAAGCCTTCCACATAAGCCTTGACTTCAGAGAAGTATATTTGGAACAGGTGTTGTCCCAGCACTGAGCCCTATGGCACCCCACTAGTAACTTGCTCTTGCTGAATCTGGATTCAATCACATTAACCACATGTATCCTGTCCATGAGCCAATTGGCTATCCATCTGGTGATGAAGAGATTTATAGGATCATAGGATCATAGGAAGTTACTAGGCTATTGGCCCTGAGGACCTTATAAATCTGACAAAGAGTTTAGCCCATGTATAGACAAATCGGGTCTATATTAGATGAACAAAAGTTCATCTTAGCGAATGCTCACATGAGTGAATATCCAGGTACTCAAAACTGCAATTGTGGGGTGGGCTGCACCCCCCACACACCCCTAAATATATATTCTAACTCCAAGATCACACTAAAGTGAGGGAAGGGCAAATATTCCCATCTTCACTGTACTGCAATCTCGCAATTGTGGTTTCGAGTTCCGCAATATTCGCTCATGTGAGCATTCGCTAAGATGAACTTTTGTTCATCAAATATAGACCTGACAAATCAGCACCCGATACCCCTGTCTAGCAGGGACAGGGGTGGAATCCCAGGGGTGTATTTTCTATTTCCCATCCAGTTATCCAGGTTGCACTTAAAAAGGGTTAAAGAAGTACTCTACTTGACATGGAGAGGGAGTCTATTCCACAGATGCAGGAGTCTTTGGAACACAAATCTGTCCCACCAACAAGTCCTATTGATGTCACAGACCAGGTTGAGGCTGTGTGTGTTGCTTACGTGAGTGAAGCTTGACTTGTGGATATGCAGCAGTTCCATCAAGGCGGTGTCCGAGATTGCCTTATATGCCAGAGAGACATCACCTCTGAGGAGTCTGTATAAAACAGAGTAGAGGGATATGGCTTTTAGCCTATACAGGTATGGTAGATTTTTGAGGCCCTGGATTATTCTGGTGAGGAACCTCTGTGGTCTCTCCAGCTGCTGCATGTGCTTTGCAAGGTACATGGAGAATGGGGTGTTGTACTCAATAATGGGCCTTATAACAGAAGAATACAGGGATGTTATGACCTTCTTGTCCCTAGAATGAGATACCCTTACTTATGAGGTGGCCCATGTAGAAAGCTTTCCATACAATGGAAGCACCATGGTGGTCAAAAGTCAGGTTGCTATCTATCTGTGTGCCCAAATCCCTCACGAATGACTGTGTGCTTAGGACTTTGTCATTAATGTGATAATTTGTGGGGATGTCACTCTCCCCAAAGGGGATGATGATGCATTTTTTTGTATTCAGCTTGAGGCCATGTTTCTGTCATGTATGTGAAGAAGGTCTTATGACTGTTTCCAGTAGGCGTGGCCAATTTGGACTCAAAGTTTGCTTTGGAGGATTTCACTAGTGCTCTCATTTGCTTGTTTAGGCTAATGAGGGATTGCTTCCAATTTGGCACTTGCTCTTTCTTGGTCCTGGACAGCAATTTTTTTTTCTTTTGTTATAGAGTTTATTTATTGCAGATGTCCACCAGACAGGTTTACTCTTCTTTGCGGATGATGATTTAGCCCTGTCAGGTATTCCTGATTCCATGCATCTATATAAATGCTTGTATAGTCATTTGGTATAGTTTTGGAAACTGGTGCCAGTTCTTAGAGAGGGGGAGGGGCTGTGAAGCTGTTTAAACCATCCCTCAGAAGGCTGTAATCAGCTTTGGAGAAGTTTTTTTGTTTGACCCTAGCTAGAGGGGGGTTGGATGAGATGGTGACTTTGAATGTGACCACTTTATGGTCGGATCTTACAGAGAGGATGATACTGCAGGGATGCTGCAGTGGTTACTCATGTTGGTTAATACCAAGTCCAAGATATTATCACCTGTTGTGCGGGTATCAGCTAGCTGTTTCAAAGCATTTGCATTGACAAAACTGAGGAATCTCTGGGCATTTGTGTTCTGGCATGAATAGCTCTTCCAGTCTATGTTTGGGTAGTTAAAGTCAACCAGGATTAGGATAAAGTGTTGAATCTTGATAGATTTGAAGAAATCTAGATAGGCAGTTTGGGCATCTTGAGTCAGATTTGGAGGCCGGTAGCTAGCTATGATTTGTACAGGGGTCTTGTCACTGGTTAACTGCACCTGGAGTGTCTCATGTGCATTATACTGTTTAACCAGTCTGGAGGTTTGTATGTCTTTAATATATATTGAAACTCCACCTACTTTGGCTTTACTACCCACAGTTTGACATCTGAATGTATGATAGGATGAGTAACCAGGTATGGCTGGGTGCTCGCCATAGGTTTGAACCAGGTTTCTTTGACTGCGCAGATGTCAGCATTTTCCAGGGTTAAGAATGCTTGCAGTGAAGTTTCATGTTTAGACTCCTAGCATTTAGCAGCATGACCTTTAATTTGGGTTTTGTTGAAATTTTTATGCTGATAGTTTTAACCTTATCACTTTTACTAAAAAAGGCACTATGGGGGAGGCAAGTGCCTTTGCCAAAAGCCTGAAGCCCAAGTGAGACAGATGCAGGCCATCTCTGGCAAAGCATCATGGTTTGTTGATATCTTCCAAGACTGTCAGCTACTGGATCCCCCTAGAATGACAGTTCCTTATGCCCAGTTTTGAGTGTCTGTTTATAATACCTGAATAAGGAATTGTGCCAAATGCCATTTCCAGGTTGAGGTAGGTGGTATGTACTGTTTTACCCTCATCCATGGCCTTAGTGACTTTTTCAAAGAAATCCATCATATTTAGTAGGCATGATCTGCCTTTGATAAAACCAGGGTCAGGTTCAGCATTTGGAGGTTTCCTATGTCATTATTTATCAAAGTCAAAGTGAACTTTATTGTCATTTAGACTCCACAAGGGTAACCTAAATGAAATTGCATGCATCATTATCAGGTCCATGATTATTCTTTCTATGGCCTTACACTTAAGACTAGTCAAACTTATGGGTTTGTAATCTCCCACGTCAAAGAGATGACTGTTGCTGTCCTTCAGTCTATCAGGACAAAGCCAGTCAGGAGGCCGTGGTTAAACAGAGATCCTAATGGGCATGTTAAGTCATGATTTAAGCTGTTTAGGAGACAACACTGGTATATTGTTAGCCCCACTATAGCTGTGTTTTTAGCTTTACAAAGTGCAGATGTAACTTGTTCTTTGGTGATAATTGATGGCAGAGTGGTGGGAGGTATTTCTTGGGGGAGAACTGGGGATGATGGAGAGGTGAAATCTGAGTTGAATTTGTTAGCCAACAGATCTGCTATATCTTCTGGCTGAGTGTAGGTGATGCTATCTACAACTAATTCTGCACATTGTTGGGTGTTGCCCTTAAGACTGTAGATGTGACTGAAAAAATGCCTTATAGTTATCCTTAGCTTTGGAGGCTATTTTTACTTCAAAGTCTGCTTTCAGACACTTGACTAGTTCCCTGATTCACTTATTTAGACTAATGAGTGACTTTTTGCTTTATTGTGCACATTCTCTCATACTTTTTGACAGGATTTTCTTTCTTTTGTTGTACAACCTATTCATACCAGGGGTTCACCAGGGTGGCTTGTTTTTGTGGTTTGATCTGTTTTACTCAGTCTGGTACTGACATTTCCATGCAGTTGTTTTTATGGTCATACAGAGCTTTTGTCTACACTCCTGCATAGGTTTATGTGTTTTCTGGATTTGTGGGAGCTTGGAAACTAGCTATGCCATACCTTAATAGGGGTAATTTAACTTAGAGAAGTTCTTAAAGTTTTTGGGGTTAGGTGGGGGGGACTAGTTTTACCTTTATTTCAAGGGACATCACTATGGGATCTGATCTTACCAGTGAGGACATCACTCGTGGGGGGGGTGCAAAGCTGTCCCAAATTTGTGAGTACCAGATCTAGGATATTTGTTCCCCTAGTAAAAGTTGAAGTGCAGACTAGCTGCTCAAAGGCATTTGAATTTACAAAGTTAAGAAATCTGTAGGCCTACATGTTAATTGTGGTGTACGCCTCCCAATTAGTGGAGGGGTAGTCAAAATCACCCACGATTATGGTATTGGGCTGGATGGTGAGTGATTTTAATAACTTCAGATATGATGTAGGGGTTTCCTGGTTCATGGTGTGGGACCTGTAGGTCACAAGAATATAGTAATGAATGTTTCCCATGGTTATTTGGACAAGGAGTCAAGCATGTCATATTGTTTAACCATCCTTGTGGTGTGCTTATCCTTTATGACCTCTTCCTTTTGCTCTTTCATGCTCACTGGGTGGTTGGAACATTTGAAATGCATTATAGCCATACATTGCTGGAATCCTTCCCATGGCTTTCAACCATGGTATCCAGAATGAGAAGAGCTTCTACGAGTGCAGTTTCTTGTTGAGACTCCTAGCATTGATCAGTAACACCTCTAGCATGGCATGAATAGCTTTTGTTATGTTGGAAAGTTTGACTGTTTGGCAATGCCATAAAAAAGGCACTATGGGGTGGCTAATGTTTTAGCCAATATCCAAAAGCCTGAAGGTGACAGGTGTGATAATCCCTGGCAAAGCAGCGTGGTCTGTCAATCGTGTCTTCCCAGACTGATAAGTGCTGTAACCCTTGGGAATTACACCAGTAGTTAAGCCAGTTGTTAAAATCAATCATTTTCTATTTGTACTGTACCATCTCCTTGCTCAGTGCTAGGCTAATTCCTGCCTGTGATGCATACTCTGAGAGCTCAATCATGTCTCTCTTCATATAGTCCCAGGAGTTATGTCTCAGGTCATTCACACCCACATGGACTATGACTGAGTCATACCGGCATGTGGAGTTATTTGCCATCTCCTTGTTACCATCTCTCTTATGTTCAAAATTTTGACAGGTGATGCTTTTTTTTTTCTTGTTAAAAGTCCATAAACTAAGTTAACCTAAGTGCACTTTTATAGCAGTGAAAGAAGCAATTTTTTATTTGTTATTGAGGATACAGACATTTTTCATTTCCCTTTCCACTCAGGGCTACATTTTTGCTCTCTCTTTACAACAATTTTGCCAGATGGGTCTTTGAAGTTAGCAAGGGAGATGAAAGTTTGCTTAGTATTACTTCAGTAGATATTAATTTTATTTATTTATTACTTTATCATTTGTAAAGATAATGGCTACGGATGTAAAGGAGTCTAGAATTTGTCTTATTCTTTCAATTTGGAGGGGCAGATGGTCATATAGTTAGGATTATTTCAGCAGTTATTAAATTTACCACTTTTAATAGTTAATAAAGCCGCAGTGGTACAGCGGTTGCATTGTAGCCTCACAGCAAAAGGTTCTCCTGTTTGACTCTTAGCTGGAGTGCCTTCTGTGTTGAGTCTGCATGTCCTCCCCAAGACATGTGTGAATGGGTGTGCCTTCACTGAAGGTTGGGCATTGGGCTGGCAACTTGGCATCATAAAAATCGACTGCCAGTCATTAGCAGACCGGAGTTCTGCTGTGGCGACCCCTAACCGGGAAAAGACAAACAACAACTTTTAATAGTTAATGTTTTTAAATAGAACTACTATGATGTCAGGCAAGAGTCTCTAAAGTGTCTTGTCCTTTAAAGTCAGAGATGGACACACACTTATGTACTTAGGATTGCCTGGGTAGTAGTTTTACTGTTCTTTTTAAAGAGAACTGTCATGCATCAGGCAGGAGTCACTAAGTGCCCTACCCTTTGAAATTAGAGAGCCAGATGCTCGTGTACTTAGGATCTCTTTGGTAGTTAGTAGACATATTGCTTTTATTAATTAATCTTTTTCAAAGAGAACTACCATGTGTGTTAGACAGGAATGTAGAAGGCATCTATCTCATAAGAGTAGTTAGGGTGGGATGAAGATGTCCAGGACATGATCCTCAGTACAGGCATTCAGTTTCTGAATGCGCATACATCATTTACCAAAGTGCTTCAATACTGTGTGTGCAGTTTAGTGGAGGAACCTTCACTTGTGTTGTTGCATTTAAATGTACCAAGCTGCAGTTTTCAGAGACGAAAGGAAATATTTTCCCTCTTCAAATTTGAGGGGTGAAAGTTGAGAAGGAAATGGGACTGAAGAACAGATTTGACTTGCTCCTGAGGTGAGGAATGTCAGATTGGGGTGCAGATTGTTGGATTGTAGAGAACGGATCTGCTGTGCTACTTAGGTTAGATAGAAGAATGGAGAATGGCCCTTTCTACCTTTCTTACTTTCTTTCTTTCTTTTTTTTCAACTCTACTGGGAATAATTTGTCATGTGTTTTAATCTAATACATGTTTTTTGACATTCTGAAGCTCTATAAATCAATAAATAAATGTTTCATTGTTGATAAAAGTTTATAAAGATCTACCTGGGAATTCAGAAATGCCTCATCCAGTATCACGGCCAAGTCAGCACTATTTACAATATGTGTACAACTTACCCCGAGGATCATTTAGACGGCATGCAGCCAGGCCTTGTTGTGTGATGAGCAGCTCCTAATAACAACTGCAGTAGGGACCAACCCATGGCCAGAGTAAAGTACTAACAGCTGTTATAAACAATGACCATGCATGGGCAGCATAAATGCTTAGGCCAAATATGTCTTAAGTGGTTCATTGCAATTGTTCTGAGAATATAGTAGCCTGCAGGGTTATTATGTAAGCTGATAGGCACACTCCTGAGCTCCTGCTAAAGAAGTTTATTTTTACCATTTTAATGTCATGACCGTGCACATATGTCACTAGCCAGAACTTTAGTATCACTGTATTGCAGTAGTCATGCTTTCTTGTTTATTTGCACTTCTCTTCTTGCCTTTTGTGGAATATGTGCACAGTTCACACACATGACCACATTTACGTAAATATTGTGCATACACATATCTGTCGGGCAGAAATACAGCATAATATATGGCCTAGTAAGGGCCAGGCAAAATCAAGGATATGGATCCCACTTGTTTTCCATACCAACAGAGCTATGTCTAAAAAACAGGATAGAAAGAAAATTAGTGCAGCATCTGTTGGCCCATCCACATCCACCCACAAGGCAGAATTTATAAATGCACAGAATGAGGTAGTAGAGCAGACCTTCTGTATCCATGGTGCAAGACCCTTTGCTGCCCATGCTGCTGACCAGTCCTTCTGTGACTGTGTCTGCAGTGTTAATGCTGTGGGTAGTCAGGGCCATAGCTATGATAGGGTCTGATACAGGGCTGTGGATATGATATGTGCTGTCACCCATAGAGCAGAAGCCATGACATGGGAACGTAGGGCAAGTAGGTTTGGGCCATCAAATGAACCAAGAAGCAAACTGGCTCTTTTGCAGATAAAGGATTTCCTGGGCTCACTTAAAAACAGCACCACCTTCACAGAGTCTCATTGTGCAGTGCTATATCTTGGGGTACAGCTGGATAGGCTCCAGAGAATTTCAGCTGTAGATGTTCCAGCTATGTAGTCCTATTTTATTTTATTTAGAGATGTAGGTCCTCTGTTATTCATTCTAAACTTCCTGAAATGTGTCAAATTATGGTATACAGGCAGATTTGGGATCTAACTGCCACAACCATCTGTACAAGGTATAACCAGGGTTATTATATTTTGTCATATGTTTGTAGTTGTATGGATAACAGTTGCATGTGTAGTTGCGGTGCTAGGTCATACTTACACTGAATATCTTTTGCTTTAGTGTATTCATAGGTAATTCTTCATGCAACACCAACACTGTGGAACTTTCCCCATCTGATATTGGAGGATCTGTAGCATCTGGCATAGTTAGGGGGTGATGAGTGCATGTCTGACATAGGCAGTATGATCACATCTCTACTCAGATCATGGACAAAGTATCTAAGAATTTTATACCCTGAAGACGCTAACATCTGGGAGAAGACAGGATGATGATGGCACAATTGATCAGGGAGGTATAGCAGCCCCCAGTAGATGGATGTCTTAATCCACCCCTAGACTCATTGGACAAGGAGGTCCCTACCAGGGTAACTGGTAATGGTGCTCAAAGGAGATATGATTACTGCCTACCATCCTGAGGTCTGTGTATCACTAGTTATAACCAAATGTATATACAAAGTGATTGTGGAGGTACAAGCTACTGCAACCACAACCATGGCAGAGATAGTGAGGATGATCCAGGGTGTGTATGCTGAACGAAGGGAGTGCATAAACCATATGTGTGTTTCCTTGGAGAGGAGAAATCAACTTACATACTGGACTGTGCAATGGCTTCAGTGGGTTCTCTGGCAGGGCCGAGTGGCTATCCTCACAGCCAGTCATCTACTACATTCACAGATGTTAGCCAACATGGCCATGGATATGCAAGATCCCACTCCTGCAAGGCTAACACTTCCACAGCAACATGTATTATAGAGGTGTCAGCTTCCAGGAAAGGGCATCCCCATGGTCATGGCCATAATTATGCCAGAATAGGTTCATAGGTTCATAGGTAGGTACTAGGCTATCTGCCCAAAGGCATTTATAAGCCTAGCCAGAATGTGTTGGCTTTCACTGCCCCCTTAGATTAGTTCCCTGTGCCTCTGTCCAGCAGAGCCACTGATGTGATCCCCGGGGTAAACTTTCTGTTTCCCATCCACTCGTCAAGGTTTCTCTTGAAGAGTGTTAGTGAGGGACTCTGCCTAATATAAATTGGAATCTTGTTCCAAAGCATGGGAAGTCTCTGGGACAGGAATCTATCCCCCCGGTATGTCCTGTTTATTGATGTGGTGAGGTTTAGATCCCCAGAGCATGTAGCTCGAGGAGATTTGGTTCTCTTTAGGTGGAGCATGTCTATCAATTCTGGATTGGATATGGCCTTGTATGTCAGGCAGAGATCACCTCTGAGTAGGCGGCATGCAATTGAGTACAACTGGAGTTTCTTCAGTCGAGCTGCATAGAGCATTTTTTTGAGGCTAGTAATCATTTTGGTGAGGTGCTTCTGTGGTCTTTTCAGCTGTTGCAGGTATCTTGTAAGGTACATCCCAAATGGGGCATTATTCTCTTATGATGGGTCTGATGATTGATGAGTACAGGGGCACAATAACCTCCTTAGATCTAGATGTGAACCCTTTTGTGATTAGGTTGGCCATATAGAAGGATTTTCTAACCACTTTGGCAATGTGATTATCAAAGGACAGATTACTATCTACTTGGGTCCCCAGATCCCTTATTACATCTTCCGTATTTAGGGATCTATCACCTATGTGGTAGTTCATGGGTACTTTGTTTTTTCCAAAGGGGATGACTATGCACTTTTTGGCATTTAGCTTGAGGCCATGATTTTGCCACCAGGTATCCGTCTCAGTGAAACCCTTTTGGAGGATGTCTGTGTCAGACAGAGAGTCAGTTATAGCCCCTAGTTTGCAGTCGTCTGCAAACTTAGTCAGCCATAGTCCTCCTGTGCTTGCCTGTACCTTTGAGAAGTACATGCCGAACAGGAGGGGTCCCAGGACCGAGCCATGGGGAATGCCACTTGTAACTGGTTTAGAGTCAGACATAGATCCCGCAAATCTTACCATGTGGGTTCTGTCCATCAGCCAGTTGGCAACACATCTTGTGATGTATAGGTTTATGTTCAGGCTGGTGAGCTTGTCTATAATACCAGAATGTGGAATGGTGTTGAAGGTCTTTGTGAGGTCTAGATAGGCTGTGTGGACCACCTTTCCCTCGTCTATAGCCTTGGTAACTGTCTCAAAGAAGTACACCAGGTTTAGGAGGCATGATCTGCCCCTGGCAAAGCTGAACTGGGTAGGGTCCAGTGTTTGGAGGTTCCCAATGTCTCTGTTAATGAGTTCCATGATGATGTGCTCCATAGCCTTGCAGACCAAGCAAGTCAGGCTTGTAAGGTGATAGTTCCTGGGGTCTGTTGTGGCTCCACTTTTGTGGAGCAGAATAATTGTTGCTGTGCACCACTCTATGGGTACATAGCCTGTGGAGAGGCTGAGTTTGAACAGTGTGTTTAGGTGAGGAGTTCGTTCATTTTGGAGCTTGTGTAAGACACAGCCTGGGACACCGTCCGGTCCTATTGATGCTGTGATTTTGGCTTTGGAGACGGCTGTTTTAACCTGACTGTCTGTAATTTCAGGGGCTCTACATTCTTCTGGTATGGTTATGGGCCCTTTTGGGGGTGAGATGGGGGTGAAGTTTGCACTGAGCCTGTCTGCCAGGATGTTGGCAATATCAGTCGGTTCAGTGTATTTTGTGCCATTCTGTACTAACTGCGAGCAGATCTGAGAATTACCACTTAGATTCTTGACATAGCTAAAGAATGCCTTGTGGTTATCTTTGGAGTCCTTGGCAATTTTTCTTTCGAAGCTAGCCTTGGATGATTTTATGTGGGATCATAGTTTCTTGCTGATACTGATCAGGGATGTCTTCCTGTCTTGGGATTTTACTCATTTCTGTACTAGTTTCCTCTTTCTATTGTTTAGCCTGTTTATGGCAGGGGTCCACCAGACTGGTTTCGTTTTCTTGGAAGAGTGAAGTCTTGGCTTTGCTTGGGATAGCATGATCCATGCATTCTTGTAGGTGCCATAGAATGTATTAGTAAAGGATTTTGCAGCTTGGACAGCGTTATTCTTTAGCATGGGGGATTTGAAACTTTCCACCTCCATCTTAAGTAATGTGAAGTTTGCTTTTGAAAACTTTTGCACAGTGGTTTCCTTGTCTGGGGGTGGGGGCAGAATGTGTATATCCAAAGTGACTTGTTTATGGCCAGATCTAATCCTTTTGGTGAGGTTCTTCTGTGGTCTTTCCAGCTGTTGCAGGTATCTTGTAAGGTACATCCCAAAAGGGTTTACCTTGGTGGGGTTTGAGTGATGGGAAGGGAAAAATTCCCGGGAAATGTTTGGGCCCGGGATTAGGTTCCTTGAAGGTTTTTTCCCCCTTTGGCCCAAATTTATTACCCAAAAATTAAAATTTTGGGGAAAAAACCCTTTTAATTTTCCAAAGGTTTCCCCCAAAAAGTGGGAATTTTTGGGGCCCACTTTGTTTTTCCAAAGGGGGCTACAATTTTGGAAATTTAGTTTTGGGGCCTGTTTTAAATTCCCCCATGAGACCCCTTTTAAAATGTCTGTGCCCCCGGAGGTAAATTTTCCCCTTTTTATTTTAAATTGGTCCCCTTCCTTTTGTTTTGTTTTGAGGTTCAGGGCCAAAAAGGAGGGGTCCCGGTAGGCCTTTGGGGTGCCCTTTTAAACCCCTTTAAAAGGTTTTTTTACCCAGATTAACAAATTTTTTTATGGGGTTTTTCCTCCCGTTGGAACCCCCTTTTTGGGTTTAGTTCGGCTTGAGTTGCATTACCCCCGTTTTGGTTTAACCCTTTGCATTTAGGAGGGTGGGTTTTCTTTTGGAATGCCCCAAAAAGGCACCTTTTTGGGGCAAGAGCCCTTGGCCCAAATTTTAAAGGGGGAAAGGGGGCCCGGTTTTAACCCGTCTCTGAAAATGGTTTCCCAAGATGTCCCAGGAGTTACATCAGAGTGGAGTCTGACAATGTCCTGTATGCCAGGCATTGATCTCCCCTCAAAAGCCTGTAAGAGACAGACTACAGGGATAGGGCCTTGAGGTGGTCTGCATAGGACATTTATTCTTTTAGTCAGGAACCTCTGTGGACATTCCAATTTTTGGACATGTTGGATAGATTTATGTATCATAACGAAACCAAGGATAGTGAAATAGTAGAATAAAACTTGACAAAAATACAAGGATAGAGGATAAAAGATAGTGCACACCTCAGTAAAAGACAAGCTAATAGTAACTATTTGAAAAATCAGGCCCCACATGAACAAATGGCCTAGATGGCCATTTCTCAAGATGTTCCCTTTTCTCTGAGGTATGGTAATCTCAGAGTTGGTATATATAAGTTTAGGATTGGGGAGGCTTGCTCCCTACAACCCAAATATAGACTGGGAGCATTACTCTAGCTCCAACACCCTAGCTCAAAGGTTTCTAGAATTTATAAACTCAAATGCTATGGAACAACTTGTTACCACTCCCACAAGAGGGGAAAACATACTGGACCTGATCATCACCAACATGGGGACTCTATGCTCCAGACCAGAAGTGTATCCCTCACTGGCAAGATCAGACCATAAACTAATCTCACTGGATATTCACATCCTGATCCCACCCCCTGCCCAGAAAACCACAGTGAAAAACTTCTCTAAAGCAAATTTCACACTCCTCAAAACCGAGGTGGAATACTTCAAAGCCCCCGGGCCTGTGGAAAATACGGCCAAGACCGCAGAATCCTTTATAAATGCATTCTATGAACACCTTCAGGAATGCATGGATCATGCAATCCCAAATAAAACCAAGACCCAATCCTCCAAAGGCAGACGTCCTGTCTGCTGGACCCCAGCCATAAACAAACTATACAATAGAAGGAGGAAGCTACTACATGATAGAGCAAAATCCCAAAAAGGGAAGGCATCTCTGATCAGTGTTAGCAAAAAACTACGGGCACTCATAAAATCGTCTAAGGCCAGCTGCGAGAGAAAAATTGCACAGGACACTAAGGATAATCACAAGGCTTTCTTTAGTTATGTTAGGAACCTGGGTGGGAATTCCCAGATATGCTCAGAATTAGTCCAAAATGACAAAAAAATACACCAAACCCACAGACATTGCCAACATCCTAGCTGACAGGTTCAGCGCAAACTGCCCCCCTCCTCCCCACCAAAAGGGCAAATATCTATCCCAGCAGAGTACTGCCCCCCTGACATCTCAGGTGCTCAGGTAAGAGCCGCCCTCTCCAAAGCAAAAACACAGCATCAATGGGACCAGATGGTGTCCCGGACTGCATCCTACATGAACTCCAAGAAGAGCTAAACCCAAACATAAAACTACTGTTCAATCTCAGCCTTACCACAGGATATGTACCCAAAGAGTGGCATACAGCAACAGTGGTCCCTCTCCACAAGGGTGGTGCCTCAATGGATCCTGGAAACTATTGCCCCATAAGCCTGACTAGCTTGGTCTGCAAAGCTATGGAAAGGATCATCATGGACCTCATAAATAAAGATATTGGGGACCTACAGACACTGGATCCTACCCAGTTCAGCTTTGTTAAGGGCAGGTCCTGCCTCTTAAACCTGGTCAATTTCTTTGAAACAGTCACCGAGGCCATTGACGAGGGGAAGGTGGTCCACACAGCCTACCTGGACCTCGCAAAAGCCTTCGATACAATATCCAACTTAAATATAAACCCCTATGTCACTAGGTGGGTTGCAAACTGGCTCAAGGACAGAACCCACATGGTTAGAATTGCTGGAGCCATGTCAGACTCCAAACCAGTTACAAGTGGCATCCCACAAGGCTCAGCCCTGGGACCTCTCTTGTTCGGTATATATTTCTCGGAGGTACAGGCCAACACGGAAGGACTATGGCTGACCAAGTTCGCAGATGACTGCAAACTGGGCGCCATAATTGACTCTCCATCCGACATAAGCATCCTCCAAAAGGGCATCATAGAAACAGACAACTGGTGCCAGAGCCATGGCCTCAAGCTAAATGCCAAAAAGTGTATAGTCATCCCCTTTGGCAAAAACAAAGTGCCCACAAATTACCATATAGGTGGTAATCCATTAAGTACAGAAGAAGTAATTAGGGACCTGGGGACCCAAGTTGATAGCAATCTCTCATTTGACAACCAAGTGGCCAAAGTGGTTAGAAAAAAAGCAAACCTAATCATGAAGAGATTCACATCTAGATCAGGGGAGGTCATCGTGCCTCTTTACTCATCCCTCATCAGGCCCATAATTGAGTGCAATGCCCCTTTTGGGATGTACCTTACCAGACACCTGCAGCAACTGGAAAGACCCCAAAAGTACCTCACCAAGAGGATCAAAGGGCTCAAACAGATGCCATATGCTGCCCGGTTAAAGAAACTCCAGCTCTACTCAGTGGCATACCGCCTGCTCAGAGGCGATCTGTGCCTGACGTATAAAGCCATGTCCAATCCGTAATTAATGGACATGCTGCACCTCAGAAAATCCAAATCCCATCGAGCTACACACTCGAGAGACTTGAACCTCAGCACTGAAATAAATAGGACATGCTGGAGGGACAGATTCATAACCCAGAGGCTCCCTTCACTCTGGAATAAAATCCCAGTTCAGGTTAGGCAGAGTCCCTCATTGACTCTCTTCAAGAGGAATCTTGATGAGTGGATGGGAGATCGTAGGTTTACCCCGGGTATCACTTCTGTGTCACTGTTAGACAGAGGCACAGTATACTAATCTCGAAAAAGAGCATAGCAAAATTAATTTAAAATGGGTGGCGAAAGCCATACACACTCTGGCTAGGCTTATAAATGCCCTATGGCAGATAGCCTATTATGAACCTATGAACCTATTAACCTATGAGTGCAGGTGGCTTGCCACCTGAAAAAAATACAAGTTTAAAGGAGAAGAGCGATGTTTGAGCTTTGCTCTTCCCCTGCATTTCCAATATTTTTATAGGCTGTCAGCACTCTGCATTATGACTGCTGACATTTTAATAGGGAGCCCAAGCTAATATGCTTTAAAATACCTAATAAGTGAAAAAATAGGATTATCTACACTGATCATAGTTCAAATAAAAAAATAAAGATATAATGCAAAGAAAGCATTGCCCTGTTTAGTCTGTGAGATTTAAAACAGAAACACACAAAGACCATTTGTAGGCAAAGTGGCTTTCGTTAAACTGCCTTGTATCTATCTATAATTCAGTGTGATAAATACTTATAAGGATTTGCCAACTGGGATACTACATTTTCATTGGCACAAAATAACCTTTTTATTCACTAGTAGCACAGTATGAAGAAAAGTTACTCTCTGGAAATTAGATTAACTAAATCTCTCTTAAAGGTGTCACTAGGCAAAGAGTGCTTTCCTACTACCTGGCCCCAAACGTCATTCTAACATGTATGAATACTGCTGCAGATCCACATTATATGCTCCCATTTTCATATGTTGATAGGTGTGTACTAGGCTAATGACCCTGAAGCCTTTACAAGCCTAGCCCATAGAAGTGCCCTGGCATCATGCCACCTGATGTTAGTTCCCAATGCCTCTATCAAGTAGAGCCACTGGAGTGATCCCCGGGGTGAACTTTCTATTTCACATTCACTCATCAAGATTTCTCTTGAAGATGGCCAGTGAGGTGCTCTGCTTGACATGTATGAGAAGTCTATTCAAGAGCATGGGCAGTCTCTGGGTTATGAACCTGTCCCTACAGTGTGTTCTGTTGATTGTGGTAATAAGGTTGTGGTTTCTGGAGCATGTGGTGTGGAAGGATTTGGATTTCTTTAGATGTAACATTTCTAACAGAGCTGGGTCAAACATGGCTTTGTAAGTCGAGCAGAGATCGCCTCTTAGTAGATGATATGAGACAGAGAATAGCTGGAGTTTTTTGAGTCTGTCCATGTAGGACATGTGTTTAAGGCTTAGGATCCTCTTTGTGAGGTACTTTTGTGGCCTTTCCAACTGTTGCATGTGTCTAGTGAGGTGCATGCCAAATAGGGAATTATACTCGATGATTGGCTTAATGAGGGAAGAGTAGAGAGAGACGATGACCTCTTTCTTCTTGGATGCAAAACCCTTGGTAATGAGATGTGCCACATAGAAGGACGTTCTGACCACAGTGGCAATGTGGTGGTTGAAAGGGAGGTTGCTGTCAACCTGTGTCCTCAGATCTCTTATAACACCTTCAGTGTTCAGTGGGCTCCCATTGATGTGGTAATTAGTGGGAACTGAGTTTTTCCCACAGGGGATGATGATGCATTTTTTGGCATTAAGCTTAAGGCCATGGTTTCAACACCAGTCATTGGTCTCAGTGAGGCCTTTCTGTAGGATGGCTACATCACTTGGGGAGTTAATAATGGCTCCCAGCTTGCAGTTGTCTGTGAACTTGGTCAGCCAGAGTCCCTCCATGTTGGCCTGGACTTCTGAGAAGTAGATGCCAAACAGGAGAGGATCCTAGACCGATCTCTGTGGGACTCCACTTTTGACTGGTTGGCAGTCTGCCTTGGAGTCCACTACTTTCACACTGTGGGTTCTGTCTGTGAGCCAGTTTGCAACCCGCCTAGTGATATAGGAGTTGATGCTTAGTTTGGTGAGTTTATCAATAATTCCTGAGTAGGGAATGGTATCAAAGGCCTTGGCCAGATCAAGGTAGGCTCTATGAACTGCCTTGTCCTCATCCGCAGTTCTGCTGACTAACTCAAAGAAGTCAACCAGGTTAAGCAGGCATGATCTACCTTTCACAAAGCAAATTGTGTGGGTTATAGAGTTTGGAGATTCCCTATATCCTTGTTAATTAGGTCCATGAGGATGTGCTCCATAGCCTTGCATATCAGACTCATCAGGCTAATGGGTCAAAAATTCTCAGGGTCTGTAGTCGCTCCCAATTTATGGAGAGGGATGACTGTAGCAGGGTGCCATTCAGTAGGGAGGGACAAAGCCTGAGGTGAGACTGTGATTGAACAGGGCACACAGATGTGGTGCCAGTTAACTTGTAGTTCATGTAGAACACATCCAGGGATATTGTCAGATCCCACGGAAGCTGTATTCTTGGCCTTGGACAATGCAGCTTTAACCTGTGCTGCATTAATGCTGGGTTCCTGGTATTCCTCCAGTATTGTGATTGGTCCTTTAGAGGGGGATAGAGGGGTAAAGTTGGCACTGAATCTGTCAGCCAGTATGTTGGCAATATCTGCTGTCTAAGTATAGGAGATACCATTATGCACTAACTCACAGCAAACCTGTGGCCGTGGAGATTCTTGATATAACTATAGAAGGCTTTGTGGTTGTTTTTAGTGTCTGCCACAATTCTGCCTTCATAGCTGGCTTTAGAGGTTTTGATGAGGGATCTCAACTTTTTGTTGAGGCTAATAAGGGAGTTTTTCCAGTCTTGGGACTTCACCTTTTTCTGCAACAGTTTCTTCCTTCTGTTGTAGAGTTTATTAATGGTAGGGGACTACACAATTGGCTTCCTTTTTTTGGAGGAGAGCGTTTTGGTTCTGTTGAGATTTGACTAGTTCCATGCATTTATATACGTGTTCATACAGTGCATTGCTGTATGATTCAGCAGTCATGCATCAATTTTCCATTGACAAGGGTGGCATGAAGTTAGCCACCTCTGTTTTTAGGTGCCCAAAGTCAGATTTAGTGAAGTTTTTCATGGTGGTTACTTTTTTGGGGGATGTGGGTGAGTTGTGGATTTCCATGGTGATTAGTTTTTAGTCAGATCTATCCAGGGAGAAACTGACTATTGGTGTAGAGCAACAGTTGCCTATGTTTGTAATAACCAGGACAAGGATGTTGCTTTCTCTAGTAGGGGTAAGAATGAGCTGGTACAGGGCAATGGAATTGATGAATTCCAGGAAACATTGGGCCAGTGTGTTGGTGCATGAGTAGTGTTCCCAGTTGATGGAGGGGTAGTTGAAGTCACCTAGTATGAGAGTGTTGGGTTGGACCCCTAATAGTTTCCAGGGTGCTTAGGAAGATGGAGTGAGAGTTTTGGGACATGATTGGGGACCTATAGCAGGCTACGAGCTGAATAACCATCTTACCCAATGTTAGATTTAACTGAACTATCTCAGATGCATTATGCTGGGCTACTAGTCTGGAGGTGTGCATATCCTTTTTGAATATGGAGACACCACCGCCTTTGGAGCTTTGGTCCATATTCTGGGGTCAAAAGGTGTGGAATGAGTTATAGCCTGGTAGCGCAGGGGTGCTTTCTGCTGCTTTAAACCAGGTCTCAATCACAGCACAAATGTCAATGTTTGCCATTTTGAGGAGTGTTTCGAGCAAGTGCATCTTGAGATTTAGACTTCGCGTTGAGCAGCATGACCCTAAGATTGCATTTATTTATAGCTCTTATGGTGGTAATTTGGTCTTTGGAACATCACCTAAAAAAGGCACTATACGGGTGGCAAGAGCCTTAGCCAGTATCCGGAAACCCAAGGGTGTCAAATGTAGGCCATACCTGGCAAAGCATCAAGGTCTGTCATCCCAAGCAGACAGCTACTGGATCTACTTTGAATGACACCAGAAACTTAGCCATTTGCTGAAGTCAATCATTTTCTGCTTGTACTGTTGTATCATTTTGGATGATGGTAGGATGCTGCTCAGGGTTAGGGTCATACCTGTCTGGGCCACATAATCTGTGAGCTCCTCCATTTCTCTTTTCATGTAGTCCAGGGAGGTGCGTCTCAGGTCATTCACAACCACATGGATAGTGACAGAGTCATACTTATACTTGTTTTGGAGTGACCTGAGTGCGTGTGTTATGTGTCAGATTCTGGCACCAGATAGACAGCTGACTGTTACCCTCTCCCTATTCAATCTAGTGAGTGGGACACCAGTGTGCTTCACTATCGAGTCACCTATGATTAGTGTATTGGGCAAGCTGTTTTGGCTTATGGGCTTAGGTTGAGGGGCACACTGTGTAGGTGAGCTATGTGTCTTGTGGTTTGTGCTGTGTTGTGGTGATTGAGTGCACTTCTGCTTTGAAGGTCTCTGCTGTTGAGATAACATCTAGGCATTGACACCACTAACAACCTAACTGCATCCCAGTATTGAATCAGGATACTTTGTCCATGGTCAGGAAGAGTTTATGTAAGCATTTTCATACAAAAAAGTCTCCTGCTCTAGGAAAAAGGATTTTCGACAGGAAACAGACTGCCTGCCTTGCTTGGATTACTTTCGAATACTTAGTAATGCTGTAGAATTATATATTTTCTGTTATTACTTTTTGACTTGACAAGTTTACGTTCGCTACTTCTACTACTATTGTCTGATCTGATTAATATACAGTGATTAACTAGAAATATATGGACTGAAAATCTTCCACACAGAGAAGTTTCTTACACTGTTTTGTTTTTAGACCCACTACACTTTAGTGGGTTGTTTTGAGACTTCGGGGATACCACGGCGATTGCTTGTTTTTTGAAGTTTCATTATTCCAAATAGTTGATAATCAGAAAGTTTAACACCTTTGCTGGAGATCCTCCCCAAATTAAAAAAATAAAAATAATCAGAGTTGAATACATCTGAGACAATGTCTTCTCTGAGATGTCACCCTGATCTGTCTGGCTAGTAATAATCTGAAAGAACGGAGCAAGTGACCTGTTTCAGCTTCCTTAGGCCTAGAATCGAGTGCAATAATGAAAAAGAATTGAAAGTAAAAATAGAGTGTGAAGAAAAAATGTATTTCTGAAATAATTTTGTCTTGGATTTGAATGCTGACAGAGAGTAAATGGAATGCAAAATATAAAGGCCTTTTCACAGCACTGTAATAAGGGTTAAGAAAATTGTACAGCATAAAACACTGGATGCACAGCAAATGGTGATAACACAAAAATAGGATGTTGCCTAAATCAGTTTTTATAAATACAACAAAGACCTTGTTTTTGTGTGTAAATGTATTGATAAAGTGGTTTATGTGCGGATTCATACTATTTAACATTTTGTAACCTCTTTGACCTATATTAGTTTGACCTTACATCTAAGCAAAGCAGAGACAGCCATTATATGGAATATTAATGACCCCCCCTTATAACAAGAGATTAATGGCTATATTTAGTCCTCATCACCCTTGATGTTGCAACATATTGACTGACTGCCTGAGCACATACTGCATTTTTCTAGAACTCTTCTCACTTATTTGGTTTGCCCCTTATCTTTTGTAAAACAAATGTAGGTAGTTTTGTGGGTTAATTCCTTGGATAGTTACATGCTGGAGGTTTGGGTGGCACAGGCATTTCTAGAACTTTTGCTCTTACTGGTGTAAGTACTGCTGCCTAAAGAATTCATTTAAGTCATTCAAGTCACAGGCACTCATTATCAGACTTATATTGGCAGTACTTAGCTTTATCTCACTTTTACTGAGATGTCTCTGATAAACTTTATCACTTTTGAATACTGCTCAGAGTCTGTCCTTCAATGAATGCAAAATAACTGACTTCATGTCAGGCCAGAAGCTAAAGCTGGTTAATAATCAACATTTATTTTATTTTATGTATTTCAATTTGTTGACTGGCATTATCCAAATGGGCTAATAGCAAGTGAAACTATATCTATCTATCTATATATATTCATTTATATATCTATATATATATATATATATATATATATATATATATATATATATCTATATATCTATATATCTATATATATATATATATATATATATATATATATATAATGTGCATGTATGTATGTGTGTGTGTGTGTGTGTGTGTGTGTGTGTGTGTGTGTGCGTGCGCTCGTCTATGTATGTGTATATATATATATATATATATATATATGGATTCCCTTCACAACTTCAAAGTTTCAGTGCAGAATGGGAATTTATCATTTTCCTCACTGTAGTCTGATATCAGAGTTGGTAAATTAATTTAGCAGGTGGTGTAAGGGTGCAGGGGGGCTTGCCCCCTCCCCTGCAAAAACATAAAAAAAAATTGTTTATATATTTTTTTTTATTACAATTTTGAAGTTTCAAATCTTTGATCTTATGGTCTCAACCATTTGCAGTTCGAGCTTGTGAGATAGATCCTGTGTGTGTGTGTGTGTGTGTGTGTGTGTGTGTGTGTGTGTGTGTGTGTGTGTGTGTGTGTCTGTGTTTGTGCATATGTGTCTATGTATATCTATATATATATATATATATATATATATATATATATATATATATATATATATATATATATATATATTAAGGTAACACTTTAAATTCCAGGAGAAATGTTATAAATGTTAAAGAAGTTAAATAATGACAAAAGTTTCAAAGAACAAGCAGCAATGCATAACAGTATAACAAATCCATTCAGCACATTTTCTTCTCCTTCTCACATCAGAATTGCATAGAGGAATGTACTGAAGTTAGAAACATAGCAAGATAAAATGCAAAATATGTTATAATTTTAAACATGTCAATGTGTCATAAAGAGAGAATTAGTAGATGTTGACATGGCAACAGAAAGCAAGTAGGTGGGATACTAGGATGAGGAGATTTGAGTAGGAGAAAATGAGAGAAGTCTATGGGATAACAGAGAGAGTATATATATATATATATATATATATATATATATATATATATATATATATAGATATATATCTATATATATATATATATATATATATATATATATATATATATATATCTATATATATATATATATATGGGTCCCCTTCAGATGGTCGAACTTTTATTTATTTATTTATTATTTATTTTACATTTGTTTATCGGGAAAGTCCAACTGGACTAGGTTCATTTACAGTGGAGGCCCGGGGAGAAAAGCTCCACAGTTATAACAATAATGCATGTTTTATACAGAATTATAACAATAATATGTGTTTTAAAACAGAATTATAAGAAAAGCTAGCAGAGAAGAACACCACCATATGATGGAACTTTTAAAAGCTTGACCGATCTGAAGGGAGATCTCTATACAGTGTGTAATGTGAAGATTTCCCATTACCGCAATGTAGTGCGATCTCTGAGTTGGAATATTTAAGTAGCGGCAGGTGTGGGGGTGTGCAGGGTTCTTGCCTCTCTCCTAATCAGAGTTTTTTTTTTTTTTTTTGGTGTGTTATACTGTTTACTTTACATTGTCAATGTTTCAAATGTTTGATTATATGGTCTCGGCCATATGAAAGTCAAACATTTGAGTTGTCGATCATGTAAAGTAGACCCATATATAAATATATATATATATATATATATATATATATATATATATATATATATATATATATATATACATATATATATGTAGAGTGAGAGAGAGAGAGAGAGAGGAGCACTTTATAATCTTGAAATACTGAAATGTCGAATTTCAGTATCTCGAGACTATAAAGCCGAATGTTGAAAATAGCGAAAGTTCATAATCGCAAATTTTAATATCTCGAATTCACGGTTATGGAATTATGCTATGTTGTTTCCGGGTCTGTGTGTTGATGGTGCGTGGTGCCATGTGTGGATCTAGGTGTTATGTCAGGTAAGTGAGTGTTTTGTAAGGGTTTTAAGTGGGAGCTAGAGTGTATGTCAGTGTGCTGATATGTTTGATGTGTGTGTGAGGTACTGGAGAATGTGAGTGTGTGAGTTTGCTGTTGTTTCTTGTTTGCGCAATCTCAGAGCTAGTATATATAAGTAGGGGGGGTAGGGGGTGCAGCTCCCCATGTGGGGGGTGCAGGGGTGCTTGCCCCCCTGCTTATGTGTTTATTTGTTGTGTATGTGTGTAGTTTTGTTTATTTTGTGATGTGGGTGTTTTGGTTTATGGGTGCTGTGGTGTGTGTGGTTTGTTCGGGTTTTTGAATGCCGGGGTTTTGTAGTTTCTGTGTTTTGTGGATTCGCTGTCATGGCCTCGAGATACTGAATTTTGATGTTTCAGTATTTCAAGATTATGAAGTGAATCCATATATACACATATATACATACAGGTTACCTTCAGTTCACCGAACGTTCACTTCCCCGACACACAGTTTACAGACACTTCAGATCACTGACATCTGGAAAGCCAACATTTCCTGTGCAGTAAGCAACTGTTCGGCCATCTACTCAAACTTTGCCCCTTACCCCCACTGTAGTGCATCCTCGAAAGTGGTATATTTAGTAAGGGGGGCATGGAGGACAAAGCCCCCCACATTGGTGGGTTTGTTTTTTTAGGGTACTTTTTCCATCGGGATGGCCAAGTGTTTACTTATCTTGCGGGAAACATCGGCTTTGCGAATGTCGGTGATCTGAAGTGTCGGTAAACTGCGTGTCAGGGAAGTGGATGTTCGCTGAACTGAAGGTAACCCATATATATATATATATATATATATATATATATATATATATATAGATAGATAGATAGATATATATATATATATATATATATATATATATATATATATATATATATATATATATAGAGAGAGAGAGAGATAGATATTATTTTATTTTGTTTACCGGGAAAGTATACTGTTTTTTGGAGTTTTTCTCCCAGGACTCCATTGAAAATGGGCTCGTCTAGGCCAATGGACACTTCCCTGTTAAACAAATGTTAAATAAAATAAATAAATAAAATACGTCCGACTGGGATAAGACCCATTTTCAGCAGAGACCTGGAGAGAAAATCTGTACATATAGAGATTATACAAAATTTATACAAGAAATTATACAAAAAATATACAGGACATACAGTACACCAGAAATTACATTCTATCCTATTATAACTGACATTTGTATTATAAAATCATATGATATAATTCCTTATTGTAGTGTAGACATTGTAGTTTCTCAAAGTAAGCTGAGGAACAGTTTGTAGGGGAAATTGCATAGAAAAAGATGAGATTACAGATTATTTAGACATGAGAGAGAGCATAGATTATGAGGTAATCAGGGAAGAAGAAAAATTATGACCAGAAACTATTAGACATAGTTAACCTTGAGCAGTACAGGAACAAAGCCAGGTGTCATTAAGATAATTTTTTAAGAATCTTTTTGAATTGGTTGGTATTTGTGTTGGTTCTGATGCTGTGAGGTAGTGAATTCCACCTTGTTGTTACATGATGAGAATATTGGGAGTCCCCTGCCGTATTAGTAGATTTGGACACTTGGAGTGGAAATTTATTTGTTGACAGAAGACTTTGATTTGTGGTATGGGGCTGGAGAATATTTAGAAGGGTAGGGCTTTTGTTCAGATTGATATATTGTTTTGTGTGCTAAGTTTAACTGAGTATCAGACAGAAGTTGTGCAAGTTGTGGGTTGGAAGATCATGAGTTTTGTTTTATTGGGGTTGAGTATGAGCTGATGGTTAGAGAGCCATAGCTCAGTATCTGAGAATGATTTTTAGGATGTATCATGGATGTGTTGCAGGTTATTAGTGGTGCATATATGTGTTGCATCACCTGCATATTAGATAGCTGAAGCCAGTGGGATTGCACTATGATGATTGCTTGTAAAAATAGTGAAGAGTAGCGACCCAAGAATTGAGCCTTGTGGTACTCCTAGTGTGATGGGAAGAGAGGGGGACAGGACATTAAGCCATTTTACAGATTGTTGGCAATCCTATAGATAGCTTCAGAACCACTGAAGTGCAGAGGAGCTGGGGTTCAGTTTGGAGAGTGAAGTTAATAGTTTGGGGTGACAGACCATATCAAAGGCCTTGGACTTGTCTAGAAAGACTGCAGAGACTATTTTAGTTTGTTTCTGAGTTAGTTGATGGTATTGGTGAAACTCAGGAGTGCGGCGGTTGTGGTACTATGATGTGGCATAAAACCATGTTGACATGTTGCTAGCATGTTGTTGAAGGTAAGATAATAAATCAGTTGGGAGTAGATATATCTTTCACAGAGTTTAGATAGTGGAGAGAGAATGCTGATTGGTCTGTAGTTGGTCAGTTCTATGGAATTTCTGCCTTTGGGTAAGGGGATAATGTGTGTGATTTTCCATATTGCTGAGATATTTTGTTCTGCTATGGGCCTGTTAATAAGGATCAACAGTGGATAAGATATGGCTTCAGCTGCTAGTTTTAAATATTCACCTGGTAACTTGTCAGCTGCTGTTGAAGAGGGTTTGAGTTTTTTGAGAAGTTTATTAATTGTAGCTGTAGGAACAGGCTGAAAGGAGAAGGAGTTGTAGTTAATATGAAGACTGCCAGCCCTGCTAGCTAGAATTTTGTAAATAATTATATGTCATTTGTGAATAGTAACATGATTTGTATGCTTCCGCTGTGGTGCAGCATCAAGCGTTGTTGCCTCACAGCAAAGGTTCTTTTGTTCGATTCTCGGCTGGAGCGCCTTCTGTGTGGTGTCTGCATGTCCTCCCCACGGTTGAGTGATGCTACAGACATGCAGAAAGGTGCGAGCATGAATGGTCATGCCTTCGTTGAAGGTTGGGCGTCGGGCTTGCAACCCGGCACCGTAAAAATCCACTGCCAATCATGAGCGGATTGGCATTCCACTGTGGTGACCTCTAACCGAGAAAAGCCGAAAGACGTAACTAATATGATTTGTATGCTTGTCCTACAAATGTAAGAAAACTGTATGTTATGTGCTGAGCTTCAAGAATGTAACAACAGTGTACCCTACTAGTAAAAAGCAGAGTTAACTTACAAAGCTCTAAGAAAATAAGTTGACAAGTAAAGTTTTACAATTGTATTTCCCACAGCTAGAAGACAGGATGTCTGCAGCTAGAAATTCTATCTATTGTCTGGAAATAGAAATAATTACAAGTTTCAGATGTAAAAGTGTGTAACTGTTTTACGACTTCCAGTTCCAGGAAAACTTCTAAGAGATAAGTATTTTTGACATAGAGGTGCCAAATTGTAAGTTTCTGTTAGCCTGGAAACTAAAGGCAGAGGTGACAAGAATGATGTAATCTGAGATAATCCAGCAGAAATGTTTGATACTAATTTAATAACTATCTCAGAGAGTGAGTCTGTGCATTTTGTATTTATCTCTAGACCTGTAAACATCCATTCAGCACTTGTATTTGCCTTGCTCTGTAAGTAAGACTTTGATTATAGTATCTCGCTTGAGGTAGTTAGGAAAATCGTAAGATCAGGCTAGATGTTTTCTGTATTTATGTGAGACTGTCCTGCAATGTTATTTTAAAATATCCCCTGTGATTCTGAACTCTGTTGTAAACTGTATTGAATTATTGAGTATTGTCTTGTGCTTTTATTATTTATTATTAAATATATTTAAACTTTTAATTGTGGCTGGTTTGTTTAGAGATATTTTAGCTCTTAGAGTACTTGCATATGTATTTGGTGTCACTGTACATGCCATTCATGAATAGCCTTAAAAGTTTGGTCACACTTACTATTTGGATAATAGTAATATTACACAGTAAGATTGGGCACCATTTAGTAAGACCCTTATAGTAGCTGATAAGTAGTGGTTGGTGGCAGCTGGTACTACCTTATAGTTGGGGTAGAAGGGGGCATAGCAAGTGAACCTCTGCTAGCTTTCTCCAGGAGTGTCTGTGTGTTTGTATATAAATCAAATCTCAAAGTGTGTGTGTATGTGTGTGTGTGTGTGTGTGTGTGTGTGTGTGTGTGTGTGTGTGTGTGTGTGTGTGTGTGTGTGTGTGTGTGTGTGTGTGTGTCAGCTACTTGGGCAGGGACATGAAGCACTGGTTGGACAGCGAGGGTGTTGGAGGTTTTGGCTTGACCACTCAACTGAGATCTTAACCCTATTGCTGTTTCAGTGGGGAGTCTTATTGGTTATCTGGAGAGAGAAGGAGAAAACAGCTCCAGAATGACTGTGATCTATGTGTGCACTTAAGGGAAATTGCACTTTACTGTGTGTGTGTGTGTGTGTGTGTGTGTGTGTGTGTGTGTGTGTGTGTGTGTGTGTGTGTGTGTGTGTGCACTTGTCATCCTCCCATTGTGCATTCTCCTCACTGGTGCTAGTGGTGAAGATTGAGGCTCCTTGATTACTGGCTAGTGCAGGGACTTCACAGTTAATATGGAGAGGTTTGGAAGCTAGTGATGGTTCTGTGGAATTACTTTTCATTAGAGATAGTACTCTTTCAGGGAAGTATTTATTGAATTCTTCTGCCACAGTAGTAGGACAGTGTTTTAAGTTGGGGAAGGTGTAGTGGAATATACTGGGTGGAGAGTGGCATTTACGGTATTCCAAAATTTTGTTAGGTTATACTGTTGTTTATCTTGCAGGTCATAGTAGAAATTATTTTTATCTAGGTTGATTTGGTGTTTAGTCTTGTTTCTAATTTGCTGCAATGCAGTGTGGTTGATTTGGGTTTGCAGGTGAGCCATGTTTTCCAAGCTTTGTCTATTTTCCTAAGAAGCATTATGGTGTCATTAGTTTGCCATGGTGTGTATGTGGCCTTAATACGAATTGACCTGGGGGGCCAGTTTGTTTAGAATTTCAGTGAAGGTACTATTGAAATAATCTACTGCAGCATCAAGGGGCAGATTTTTTAGTAGAGACCAGTTACATTTTTTAGGGTATTGATTAGGTCTTGAGGGTTAAGTTTTTTTTTTTTTTTTTTTTTTTTTTTACTGTGGATTTGGCAGAAGGCGGTGAGCTTGACAGCACTGATTATTCTTCTGAATAGATAGGTTGGCATATGATCACTAAGGCTGTTGGGTAAGCAGCCACTAATCTGATAATTCTGAGGTGTGTTGGTTAGTGTCCGATCCTTATAGATTGATAATTACAGTATTTATATATCTATGTATGAGCTTGACTGAGTTGTGTGAAGCCACAGAAGTTGATGTGATTGCTAGGGTTATGTGAATTACAAGTTGTCCAGTCTATATTAAAGTCACCCATAATGATAGTTTCTTGGGTTATGGAATTTGATATAGACTGGATGATGTGCTCTATAGTAGAGATGCTATTTCTGGGTGGCACATAGGTAGCTATAATGGATATGAATTTGTTTTGGTTAAATTGAAGTTTACTAGGTAGGATTTCTATGTTTTCAAGGTTATCTATGTTTAGGTTTTGTGGTAAAAGTGTGAGACTGCTCTTAAATAAGGTAGTTACCCCTTCACCTCTTTTTACCTTCTTGTCTGCTCTAATAATGTTGTAACCAGGTGGTGCAGTTTCATTGTCAGTAATGTGTGCTTTTAACCAGGTTTCAGTTAAAACAGCAATATCAGGGTTATAATCGGATAGGGTGCATGTAATTCTTGAACTTTGTTGACTATGCTTTGCAGGTTTAGATTTAGAATTAGTATTTTGGGGCCTTTTCATAATAGATTGGTTATATCTTGTATTTGAGGGGGTGGTGAGGAAGTATTCTGGGGGCCTAGGTTTGTGTGAATGTCTTCACTTATAATAAGTTTGGTAGCTATGGTTACTAGTGTTTTGAAGAATGTTGATATATGCTTATGAAACTTAAAAGGGGTATTTTGGGGGGATGGCCTAATATGATGTAGTCTGTATGAGGTGTGATGGAGTTCTGTTATATTTAAGATGGATGGAGATATTAAGATGGAGTAGTCAGTTAGGTGTGGAGAAAAGGTAGATGTAGTTTTGTGAAATGTGTGAGGGGAATGGTATTTTAAGTGAGTAGCAGTTATTAGCAGAGCTAGTAGTGTATAATGTATTGATAGCATTTTCTAATGGCTAAAGAGCAGGGATTTGTTATAGTTTAATGGGTTAATATATGTGTGTTAATGGATGGGTGTTGTTATGGTGGTGATTGGTAGACAAGTGTGAGTGGGAGTGGTAAGGTTTAGAATAAATTTGAATGATTGGAGGTGGGAGGGAATGGGGGCAGGGTAGGGGAATGGAGTGAAGCCCAAGTGTAGCAAGGGTGGAACTCAACAGGCAGAGCCAAGTTCTACAACTGCACAGTGAGGAACAATCAGTTACTTAGACTACCAGGTGCAGTGGAAAACATCTATGCAGCTGACAGTCATGTAGATTATAATTATAATTTTATTTATATATGTATAAGTATTGTTGGAGAAGGTTTTGTGTTTGTGAATGCAGGTCAACCTGGGATATATATATAAACATATATATATATATATATATATATATATATATATATATATATATATATATATATATATACATACACTGGAGAGGATAAAGTTAGGCAGATATTGGGTTTGTGTAATATTTTGTGGGTAAGTTTTAATTTGATGAGTGTTAATGGATAATGCAGTTCAAGTTTTTGGGTCTTACAATAGTGTGTTCTGTTTTCTGTTTTGCTGCCAATTTGGCAACATTGTTGTAGAAATGTTCCAATTTATATTGATGGGTTTTGGGAATGTTGATTAGTATAAATGAGCAGAAGATTAGGGTGGGCAGAAGCAGAGTCCATGTTATTCATTAAGTGTGAGGTTTGAATAAGAAAGTTGCATAACATGCCTGACTTTTTAATATTTTTTGAGGTAACATAGTTGATGTATTTGTTGAAGAAAAGCTTATGGCTTTTGATGACCCTGACTAGTTTGTCTTGGGTGACTTATTCAGTTTTGGTATTGTATTTTGAGGTGCTGAGATTTATTCTGAGTTGAATAGAAGTAATTCAGTTTTATGTTGTTGAAGAAGAGTAGGAACTCTTTGATACATTCTTCTATGGAGTAAAAGGAATGCCGGCTGAAGTCTTGTAACTAGTTCAGGGAGTTTCATTATACATTATGGTAGAATCATCTGTGCATTTTTTTTCACTTGGGCTTCAGAATTTTGTTATATACTGCTGACAAAGATGGAAAATAGAACTTACTGGTCCAAATATTGACCATAGAAGGACAGGTATTTTAATGAGAAGAAAGTCAGAATAAGTTTATAACCATTTGATTGCTTGATATGGGGTAGTTAAGTAGATTTGGATCCATGTCTTTTTATCTGTACTAATGTTCATTTTTGCAAGTCTATTGATGCTGAGTGGGTGAGGTATCACGCCAAAGGCTTTGAAGAGATCTAAGAGTATATTTGTGGTAGGAAGATTGATTTTCATTTAAGATTATAGCATTTAAAAAAGATAATCCAGCAGTTTTGGTGCTGTATCTTAGATGGAAACCTTGCTGCAAAGCTGATAGTAGGTCATTTTAAGTGAGATGGAGTACTAATTGTTTTTGTATACAATTATTACATGTGTAAATGTAAGTAGTTTTGAAACTGCAGTGTGGCTTGAAGCAAAGCTGATCTCTGACCCTGGCAGAATGCTAGCTTTAGCAAGTTTTAATGTTTATGCTTTTCACAAGTGATTATCTGCTGGGTCAGGAAATTAAATGTGTGAAATAATGAAATCTTCTGCTCTTTCCTGTTTGAATGATTTGGCCTTGTATATGTGTTACTAAGATAGCACGCAGCTGTGTGAGAAAGTGTAACAGAGAACAAAGACGTGTATTAAAAGACTGAAGCTGCTATTGTATTCGAACTGATATGAAACCTTGAACAAGTAACTTTACAGAAAGACATTATGACTGACCAGCTGGATAGCAAGGCCGTATTGTATCTAGAGGAAAAGTTTTTTTTAAATATACAGCATCAGCAGATTTAATGAATAAAGAACTGTAAGCTAAAGTGATGTAGATGCCCTGTGACATATCATGTCAGTAAGGTGGGCATAGCTTAAATGTTAAACCTATATAAAATTGTGTGCTTCCTGTTTCATGTCAGACAAAATTCTGTACTTGTACGTTTTTTGCCTCCTGGTGTACACTAGTAAACTTTTGAATCTGAACCTCCTGTGTATTGAATTCTTAATTTTATTTAACAGTTTTGTCCTTCGAGCCAGAATTCCCTTGGTAAGCCGCAGATCAGAGCGTATCGGTGGTCGAATACTGTGCAGGAGAAGTTACCGAAATGGTTCTTCTTGAGTGAAAAGACCTCCAACTGAATTGTCGTGTGTAAAGAGGCTGGCCACTTTCTGATCTGTGGCCAAAAAGCGGAACTTGAACAGTTCAATACCGGAGGCTCAGGTAGAAAGAATTTGCCTTTTTTCTGTTTTAGATCAGGGACTAGGTTACAGTATATTGTTGTCAAGATTTGTTTTGCAGATCAGGGACAAAAGGAAGTACTGTATATTTGGTCATAGATCAGGGTAGCAGAATAAGGTAGGCAGTTATTCTAGATAAACTGTGAACAGGAACTGAGAACTTGATATCACGTGATAAAAAAGGGTTACGTAACATTTTCTTTGACATGGGTAATCAGAGCACTAAAACCTCGCGACATCCGCCCCTAACCAAAGACGCAAAATACATGCAATTACAACGTTCTGATAATGTTATGTATTAATCAAAATGGGTTAGTAAATATGAATTTGATGGTAAACTAGATAAAACTTCACTAGTTAAACTCCTTAAACAGCTTAAATCTGATACGGGAGGTCAGGAAAAAAAGCAACGCCAACTAGGCATTCCTCAAGCACACAGGTGGATTGAGGAAGCAATCATAGAGAACAGAAGCTTAAAAATTCAAAAACATTATTCTTAGACAAAGAGGATAATAACTTGGTAATAGCAACAGCTCCTCCTCCTCCTCCCTTGCCCCCTCCCTTACCCTTTTCAAGGATATGAAGCGAGTGGACAGGCTGGTCCGCCTCTGTGTTATCCTGAAGTTTCAGCAAGATCACAACCATTTGTTAGAGATCCTATTGAAACTAGGTCCCGAACACGTAAACCACATAGGGACACAGAATCATACCAAATAGAGAGAAATCTACAGGATGAGAGAAAGGAAGAAATATGCCCACTTATGGAAGTCCCAAATCCTCAGGCAGGACAGGAAGGGCAAGACCCAACACTCTTAGTATATAGACCATGGACACCGGAGGACATCCGGAAGGCTACTGAGGGAATCCCCCATCTGAAAGTTAATTTTACGAAATTTTTAGAAGATTTACAAGGCATGAGGTTAAGTTACCACTTGAATGGGGAAGAAGTAGAAAAAGTAGTAAGACAAATTATAGGTCCAGATTGGCACATGATTTGTGGCACCTGGAATCCTCATAATGCAGAGTTCAGACCACTCCCACATAGTGACGCAGAGTTAGACAACAGAGTGAAAGGTCTGACTGACTGAATCTCTGAAAAATGGAAACCCAGAGCAGACTGGACTTGCATTAATCAATGCATACAACAGGAAAATGAGACAATAGATGGATATTATGCTAGATTATTAGAATGTTTTAATAATCATAGCGGTATGTCGATTCCTAAGAACCAAACAAATGATTCCCCGTATGAACAACAATTGAAAAATGCATTTTTGAAAGGTTGCATTGCACCTATTAGTATCTTGATTACAAAGCATATGATAGACCATCGAACAGGGAGGCTACAAGCCTTACTCGAATAGGCTAGACATGCTGAAAGACATTTTAATAGTAAAAAGAAAAAGAAGGCGCAACTCTTCACTGCTGAAGACGGAGCTGAAGTATTTGTATTACAGACAGGTAAAAAGAGCAAGAAGAATGCCCAGGGAAACAAACAGTCTGACAAATGATCAGAAGATTTTGAAGAAAGGAAAAAGAAAGGTGAATGCTTCAAGTGCGGGAAAAAGGGACATCTAGCAAGGGATTGTAGGCAAAACAAAAAGGTAATTACAGAAGATAAGGGAGATGAGGACTGACTATACGATAGTGAGGATACATCAAGTGAAAGTCAGAAATCATCAGGAAAAGTTAATAAACAAAAAGCAAATGTAAATGTGATAGAGGGAGTTGAGGAAGTGCAAGTAGATATGGAGGATGAAGAAAGTGAAATTTTGGACTTAGCATTATTGAGCTTAGAGCTCTACTTGGCAGATACGAAACCGGAAGTTACACTTCTGGTGGAGGGAAGGGAAGTCAAATTCCTGTGTGACTCAGGAGTGTCACAGACTTTGATACACCCCTCCAAGTTACCAGAACATTCCGAATCACCTGATTATATACTAGTAAAAGCCGCAAATGGACAGCTATACAGGGAACCACTTTCCCATGATATAGCAATAACTGACCCTGTTTCAGGTATGACCCAGAGAAGTAAAATTGTTGTTTCTGTAAAGTGTCCAGTAAACCTATTGGGCAGGGAACTTATGCAGATATTTGGCATAGCAGTAGTTCCAACTGTACAAGGTATGGAGGCACAGAGACAGATGGATACCTTTGTAGTGCGATCGGAGGGTGAAACTTTTTACTGGTACAGCCAGGACCTAGCCACGACTGGTCCAGGGGCAGTAACCGAGGAACTGATGAACGTAGCCATCAGTAAATCCCCCTCCCTTGACATTGATCGACAGCATTTGTTACACTGTACTCTATACTACTGTACTACACTAGGACCTGATAGAGAGTATGAGCAAGAATTGTTTAGAAATCGTGCAACTAGATTGGTTTTGCGTACTTTGTACTGGGATACTGAGGGGAACAGTGTAGTTAGCTGTTCATTACCTCAAGAATTCCTTGCATTGTATAGATCAAATCGGTTACCACATGTCAGCTTGACAAAGAACAAAAATGTCAAATGGGCAGATTTAGGAGAAAAAGTAACAAGATGGGAGAAACAGACTGATTTAGAACTATCAGAACAAGGGATACAAAAACAAAAACTGAATTGGTTGACACAGACACATCCAGCTGTACACTTGCAATCTAGCGAGGACAGCTGATTAGCATTATTATTAGAAGAAGAAGAAAAGGCTTTATGTGAAATTCCAACAACTCTTTGGTCAACAGGCAAGTCAGATGTAGGACTTATTTGAACAGCAGGACCAGTTACAATTACCCCAAAGTCAGCTTTTAGACCACAGAAAAGACAATACCCTTTGAGAAAGGATGCAGAAATAGGAATTAAGCCTATAATAGCAGCATTACTCAAAGAAGGAGTACTGGTAGAATCTCCTGATTCACCATGTAATACACCCTATTTCCTGTTAAAAAGCAAACGGGGAATGGCGGATGGTACAAGATTTACAAGCTGTAAATAATGCAGTAATACCTAGAGCACCTACGGTGCCAGACCCACATACCTTGTTAAACGATTTAGAACCACAACAGAAGTATTTCTCTGTGGTAGATATTAGCAATGCTTTCTTTTCAATACCTATACATCCTGATAGTCAATATTGGTTTGCATTTACATTTCAGGGTAAAAGGTATACGTATACTCGACTACCACAGGGGTATTGTGAGAGTCCAACAATATTTGCACAAGAAATGGCTAGCAACCTGGCAGGGTTTACCCCACCGGGAGGTAGTCAAATTCTACTTTACGTAGATGACATCTTGCTAGCAGCCCCCACCCAGCAACAGTGCAGGGAGGATACTGTAGCATTATTGAAATTTTTAGCAACACAAGGACACAAAGTAAACAAAAGTAAGTTACAACTTTGGAGAAAACAAGTTAGATACCTAGGATATGTAATATCCAATGAAGGTAGAATACTAGATGAGGAAAGAAAAACAGCAATTTTACAAACACCCAAACCAACAACCAAGAAAGAAATGATGTCTTTCTTAGGTACAACTAATTTTTGTCGGAGCTGGATACCAAATTATGCTTTGGAATCTGCTCCACTGACTGATTTGATATATAAGACACCAATGGCAGCACAAGATATCTTACAATGGACAACCGAAGCAGAAACGGCTTTCTGCAGATTGAAGCAGTTGATAGCTTCTTCATTAGTTTTAGGACTTCCAAATGATCACAAATGGTTCTTTCAGACCGTAGATTGTAAGCAAGGATATATGACGTCAGTATTGATGCAACAACATGGGGATAAGCAACGCCCCATAGCCTACTATTCATCACAGTTAGACCCAGTGGCGCGATCTTTGCCTCACTGTGTACAATCAGTAGTTGCAGCCGCAATGGCAGTACAGGCGCCTCAGTGGTGTTATTCCACCCTCTCACATTGAGAGTGCCTCATGCAGTTGCAATAATTTTACTGCAAGAGAAAGTGGCATACCTTTCTCCTGCTAGACATCTTTCATATATGACTATACTGCTGAGCCAACCTCATATGACAATTGAACGATGTACGACATTGAATCCATCAACATTACTTCCAACTCCTGTGGATGGCACACCACACAGCTGCCTGCAGGAAATTGAACAGTTAGCTTTACCTAGACAAGATCTTACAGATATGCCCTTGGATAATGCCGAGGTGACATATTACGTGGACGGCTCATGCAGAAGGGGTCCTACAGGGAAGAATCTGGTGGGGTATGCAGTAGTTACAGACACTGAAATTTTAGAAGCTCAATCCTTACCACACAACTTATCTGCACAAGCAGCAGAATTGATAGCTTTGACGAGGGCATGTACTTTAGTAAAAAACAAGAGTGTGAACATATATACTGATAGTCAGTATGCTTTTTCTACAGTACATGTATTTGCACAACAAGGGAAAAATAGAGGAATGATAACATCTAGTGGAAAACCTATTAATCATGCGCAATTGATTTTGGAGTTATTAGAATCTATTCAGTTACCTACCAAAGTAGCTATTTGTAAATGTGTAGCTCATACAAAACAGCAGGATAAGATTTCAAAAGGCAATGCACGAGCTGATGCAGCTGCAAAGCAAGCAGCCTCAGACTCAGAAGCTTTACTTTTATATGAGGAATTACAACCCTCTGAGATTTTAGATTTAGACATGTTAAAAACAATGCAGATGCTTACTACAAAAGCAGAAAAACAAAAATGGGTAAAACGAGGTGCAATTCTTGAGAATGGACTGTACATTTCCAAAGAAAGAAAACCGATATTGCCGTCTAATTTATTTAGATATGCAGCTTTGTTGAGCCATGGGCAGTGCCATGTCTCAACAGAGGGAATGGTACAGTTAGTAAATCGAATATTCCAAACATATGGATACCACAAATTACACAAGCAAATTTTGTGCAGCTTGTCATACTTGTAACAAGCACCATGCACAAGGAGCATTTAAAACCAAGCAGGGAAGTTTTCCTATACCACCATGCCCATTCCATACTATTTGTATGGATTTCATAGAATTGAATAAATGTGAAGGGAAAAAGTTTTGTTTAGTTGTTGTAGACATGTTTTCTAAATGGGTAGAAGCTTTGCCAACTAAAAACCCGGATGCAGCAACAGTGGCAAAAGCCCTGATAAAAGAAGTAATCCCTAGATTTGACATTCTGGAGAGGATTTATAGTGACAATGGCACACATTTTGTAAATCAGACAATCCATCAGCTTGGGAGATTTTTTGGTATCTCCTTGAAGAACCATTGTGCTTACCACCCACAGCAGCAGGACTGGTGGAAAGGTACAATGGTACCCTAAAAAACAAACTTAGGAGGCTAGTAGAGGAGACCCAAAATAATTGGATATACTGTCTGCCTTTAGCACTGCTGAGTATGAGAACGGTTCCAAATATAAAGGGTTTGACTCCCTTTGAAATGCTTTTTGGGAGAGCATATTATGTGCCTCAGTGGAAAGCTCTCATGCCTGCAGAGCAACAGGCTGACAGTTCATTAGCTAGTTATATGAGGAAACTGTTAACAAATAAATCTGTTTTGCAGTTTAACTCTTTTTCAGATAAGGAACAGACCAGACCGGTGGAAGTAGTCTTGGCATCAGGGTCGTGGATCTGGCTGAAAGTGATGAAAAGGAAGAATTGGGCGAGTCCAAAGTGGGAGGGACCATACCAGGGTCTGTTGGCAATGCCTACTGCAGTTAGAGTGGCTGAGAGGACGTCCTGGGATCATTTGACGCATTGTAAACCGGTAAAGAACTTTCAACTTGATAAAAACTTTGTGACTGATACACAACCAGACCGAGATTGCCAAAAACAAAGCAAATAGAAGTTTAGATCAACCCCAGAGATGTTGCATAATCATTTTGTTGAGTGTACATTTATTAACTGTAATTGTGTCAATTTTCCTCTTGCTGTGGTTTATCCTACACACAACCACACAAGTGATAGTGGGAAGGCGTGATGAAACGTCTATAGACTGGCATCCAAATTTTAACACATACCTAGCCATGAAACATGTATATGCAGAGACTATGAACATTTCAAATTGCTGGGTTTGTACAGCTATACCGACAGCATATGGAGGACGGATAATGTCCGCTGTCCCTTTGGGGATAAATGAGACTTGGGAGAATTTACTTTTCGATACAGGAACTGTGAGATCACAGGACAAAATAGCTTTATTTTTACCTGTCACACAAAAAGGAATTGTATGTTTTTTTCAAAAATGACACCCTCCAGGTGGGCTGGAGCAATTGTAATATAACCATATCTTACCGATGTTATATTAAGAATAGTAATGGCAATACTTTTTGCAATACTAATTATGACTCGTATTTGAACTCATTGAAAACAACTATGAATGACATTCAAAAGAATCCAGTTTTGTTTAAACAATTGTTGGTTATAGATCAGAAAATGTTTCATGCAGGGCTGATGCGTATTAGTACTAAAGTAGAAAACTGTTATTTTATTTGTGGGAAAAAGGCATATAAATGGTTACCTGAGAATTGGTCCGGCAGTTGTTTTTTGGGTTACTTGGTTCCGGCAATAAGACAGACTGCAGAATTACCTTTGGGTAAGATACGAAGCGTAAGAGAAACAGCCCAAAAATCCGAAGGTCCAGTTAAGAAACCTGTGAATCCAGTTGGAAAGATCGAAACTGGTTGGAAAGACCATAATTCAGTAAAAGACAAAAGTGAATTGATTCATATGGACTTGAGTGACAGTGTTATATCCTGGGCAGGAATATTCCCAGCCTATGGAGCAGTCAAATCGATCTGGGAGCTGAGGAAGTTGTCGAAACTTCTCGAAGTAATGAGTAATGTAACTTTTTCTGCCCTAGAACTGGTGACTAATGAACTGAATGCAATGAGAACTGTTGTGCTACAAAATCGGATGGCTCTTGACTTCACCCTAGCGGTGAGAGGTGGTACGTGCGCGCTTATCAAAGAAGAATGCTGTGCTTATATTCCTGACAATCGTCATGAGATTAATAACCACCTAGAGGTAATTCAGCAAGTATCAGCCATGACTGAACAGGGCCCAAACCCACTGACAGACTTTTTCCAGAATCTATTTGGGGAGTGGGGTTCCATCCTAATGAATATTCTGATTGCCATTTGTGTGGGTATACTCCTAATAGGAGCATGTGTTTGCTGTGGAATTCCCTGCATGAAAAGATTAATCAAAGATTTTATTGATGTATCTGTCACTGAAACTTTTTACCAAGATATTGAGATTGAAAGATTGATCTCAGATGATGCTTTTTCTGAAGTATAGATTGAATGACTCACCTAGCTGAAAATCTTGAGTGGAAAAGGCTAGGAGATGAAATGACACTATGCATACTTCAAAATAGAATAAAAAGTATTAATAGGGGGGAAAATGTTAGAAAAATGTGTATTTAAATATATGAGAAATGCTAGTTTAAAAGCAAAGTAGTATATAATGCATTTTATTCTATTAATCATATAACAGTACAATTAATTCATGTGTAAATGTAAGTAGTTTTGAAACTGCAGTGTGGCTTGAAGCAAAGCTGATCTCTGACCCTGGCAGAATGCTAGCTTAGCAAGTTTTAATGTTTATGCTTTTCACAAGTGATTATCTGCTGGGTCAGGAAATTAAATGTGTGAAATAATGAAATCTTCTGCTCTTTCCTGTTGGAATGATTTGGCCTTGTATATGTGTTACTAAGATAGCACGCAGCTGTGTGAGAAAGTGTAACAGAGAACAAAGATGTGTATTAAAAGACTGAAGCTGCTATTGTATTCAAACTGATATGAAACCTTGAACAAGTAACTTTACAGAAAGACATTATGACTGACCAGCTGGATAGCAAGGCTGTATTGTATCTAGAGGAAATGTTTTTTAAAATATACAGCATCAGCAGATTTAATGAATAAAGAACTGTAAGCTAAAGTGATGTAGATGCCCTGTGACATATCACGTCAGTAAGGTGGGCATAGCTTAAATGTTAAACGTATATAAAATTGTGTGCTTCCTGTTTCATGTCAGACAAAATTCTGTACTTGTACGTTTTTTGCCTCCTGGTGTACACTAGTAAACTTTTGAATCTGAACCTCCTGTGTATTGAATTCTTAATTTTATTTAACAATCCTGTTTGTGCCTTATGTATACCTACAAATATCACATTGTACTACAATCAACTATATTGTGATTTTTTGTTTTGTTTGGGGTTTCTTGCCCAGTAAGACTTTTCCTATTAACAAATGGAATAAATAGATTGTTTTATTGGTTTATTGCTTGTTCTGACCTTTATTTTAACTTTGTTCCTGAGTGTATTGTTTGATTGTCTTGTTTGTGTTGCAGGGGATGTGTTCCACTGCTTCTTTTTGTCATGAGTGGATTGATATTGGATGTCAGCTGCAATGTTCCTAACTTTTTTCTCCAGACAGGGGCAATGCAGATGAGTATGGTTATCAACATGTGATTAAAAGACTTGAAAGCATCATCTATAGGTTTTGAAGATATAGCATTCACATTCCTTGAGCATATTGTTAAAAGTGTGCTTATTGTAATGGGTCTTGTAGCGTATACATTTGTATGTATATTTTTTTCTTGGGCTTTGTTGTTTCAAGATGATGAAAACAGGGTGATAGTCATTAAGAGAATAATATTTTCTTTGTTGGATGTTTTTTTTTTTTTCTATTTTTGAGAAGATTTCTTTTGTTATTGGTGTGGGGCTGGACCAATCTATGTTGAAATCGCCATGCAGTATTACGTGATGTTTTGTATTTCTGGAGATCCAGAAAATTATGTCTTGTAATGTGGTTATATTTTGGTTGGCTGGTTGTGGTGGAATGTAAATGGAGAATATGTTAAGTTGTGAGTATGTGTTTATTGTTAGGGTGAGAAGTACATTGTCTGGATATAAAGAAGAAATGAGTAATTTGAAGGTGTATACGTTGAGCTGGGTGGAATATAGGATGCATACTCCACCTACTTTTTCTGTTATTTGTCATTCCTGATGATGTTACCCACAGGTGGTAGTAATTTTTGATCAGTGATGTGGGTTTATAGCCATGTTTCTATTATAACTAACAAATCAGGTTTGTAGAAGTGTATCCATGAGTGAAGTTCAATTACTTTTTCTGAATATTTTGAATATTGATGTGATAAATTGCTAGGTTTCAGTGGTGGGAATCTGTAGTTCGAGTCAGCTATGTGTCATAGAATGGAGGATCTGAGTTGTGTTCAATATTTCCACAAATTAGGAGGTGTGTGGCAAAGATTGCATCATAGTGATATAATCTGAGCAGTATTTTATAGAAAAGTTCAGTGCGTATTTTGATAGACCATTTCTCTATAGAGAAGTATTTTATATTATACAGGTTTGGGTAGTTGTTAAGTTTTAGACTGGAGGACTGAAATGAAAAAAGTTTTTGGTGTGGAGATTTGTTTTGAGCATGGCATTGTGAGTAACATTGAGGTGAAATATGATGTGAAATCAATAGTAACTTGAGTAGGGATAACAGGAAGGTGGTAGGTGGAAGGAATTTGATTGTACATGAGCTGAGCATGTTTGCAGAAATGACAAAAGTTTGCTAAGTTTTTTTTTCATCTACAGTAGTACAGTATACGTGTCAGTTCTGGCTTTTATGTTAAATTGGTCATTAGGTACATGTGACAATTTATTACATCCTTATGGAGATAAAGTTATTGAGTAACGGTAAAATTAAACTCACCTGGGGGCAGTCTCAGGAAAGGGGGATGGGAGGGGATAATTTAGGCAATAGCAGAACAGGTGCTGCAAACGACCAATATGCACTTGTCTGAGAAATGGCAGTGTACAACTGCTGCTAGTAATGGCCACAACTGTTGAATTAGACCAGGAAAGTGTTACAAATGTTTTCTGCTTACCTTAGGGAAGTAAAGAGTTGTCTACAGTGTTCTCAAGCTAGGAAGGATAAATACCGTGTGCAGATTTTAATAGCTAAAATTAAACCACCATGCTGTCTTTATGTACAAGACCAGGAACATGCAGGATACAGGTGCTCCTACTACGCTGCTGCTACTGGCGCTGTGCATTTTGGCAGCAAAATACATTAGTTTTGTTCAGTTCCCTTTGGTCTGTAGAAGACGAAATACAGACTGGGATTAAAACTATAGTGTGACAATGAGGTCAAAGAGGCGGCATAAAGAGACTGCTCTGGTGGGAAACATCACTATAAACTCCCAGAGCATAAGTACAACAGTAGTTAGCAATTATTGATAAACACTACCTTTGAGCATCATAAGAATGTTGGAGAAATATCCATATTCACCCTGGATCAGGAAATTCTGCAGTCTGTGGGAATGTTCCTCCTTACTTTCCTTACTGGTATTACTAAGTTGTTGCTTTAAATGCTCTATGAATAGACATAGACACATGCTGAAGGACAACGTGCCCTCAGATGTCAAGACATTTTATTTTCATCATAAGATTACTGTCCAGATCAGGAACATTTTCCCAGCATTAGACAGTATCATTGTAATTCATACTATGGTATCTTTTAACCATGATCTACTGCAAAACCATTAACTTAGGCTGTCAGCTGAGACATGCACAACTGTAGTGGGTGCAATATTCTTCTGCACAGCAGTTTACTGGGGCATCCCCCTTATGTCACATGACACCTTCACCGTGAGACCTGCAGTAACTGCCAGTAACTGTCAGATGAGCCTTTAAGGTTCTTGCTCTCATTTTTTTGGCAGTTCACGATGTGGGTCCTGGTTATATGAAAGAACTATTGGTGCACTAGGCTTCTGCTGGGTTCCTCAGATTGCCACAAGTGAGTTCCTCTCAACTGTCCAAATTTTTGCCTCATATCTTTGATCTGTTGCTTATAAAATTTGTGATCTTCTGGCAAATGACTGAGGACTGAAGTCACTAAATAATAACATGCATTTGAGTTTCAGACCTTACATCCTTCAGGATATGCATGCTACTATAAATCTTGTAATTTTACAAATGTCTAAGTTTATCAGAGTAATATTTACAATCTGTCCCTATTGTTGGCTTATGTCCCCCCACACTATTTTATGCTTTGTCCTGATTTCTTGCAATAAGAGGTTGAGACATATGCATGAGTAAGACTGCTGGATATTCCAGAGGCTTGTTTAAAAACTGTGAGCATCTCTCCCTTTACTTTACTTTTCCATTTCCTTTGAAATTAGCTACCTTCTCTGATTTGAGTGTGCAGCCCTGAAGACTCCCTCATGAGGTTTCAGCAGGGCTATTTGTTTAAAAGGATCTGTTTAAATTCAGCTGAAAGTCTTCTCTTAGTCTGCATAGCATACTTCATTGTAATGTTATCTTTTATTTCTGTTTTAGCTTTTTGTTAGATTGGGATCAAAGTGCACCTGATATTCTTGGGTTAATAAGCTGTGGTGGTGCAGTGGTTAGTGTTGTCACCTCACAGCAAGATATTTGCTGGTTCGATTCTCAGCTGGAGCACCTACTGAAATACCTTAACCATTAGGCCACCCTCCCAACCCTATTGTGTTCAGTCTGCATGTCCTACCCATGGTTGAGTGATGTTTACAGACATGCAGGTAGATATGGGTGTGCCTTCATTGAAGGTTGGGTGTCAGGCTGGCACCATAAATGTCTACTGCCAATAATAAGTGGACCAGCATTCTGCTGTGGCACCCCCTAACTGGGAAAAGCTGAAAGACATTACTTTTTAATGCCCTAAATAAGCAAAATAAATAAATACTTTTTAATGTAACTTGTTATGCGAACCTTCGCAGCTTAACAATGTAAACATTATTTGTAACTTGTTATCTGGAGATTTTCTCCCCGGGCCTCCACTGAAAATGGACTTTCAAGTCCAGTGGACCTCCCCGGTCACCAAACTGGAATAAATAAATAAATAAATAAATAAATAAATAATAAATAAATAACTCTTGTAAATAAATCTTATGATGATGGAGTGTCTTTCCTATGTATAGGCAGAGATGAAAGACAGGATCATTATGCCCACATCTATGCCCAAATCTACAGTTACACAAAAATGATTTTCCTAGAGAATGCTGCATCGCTCTGTCTCCTTCTCTCTCTTTTTTACAACAGAACTAAGAACATTTTTGCTAGACACAGGGACAGTCTCCACTCTCAAATATTGACTGCATCACTTCAAAAATAACAACTGACACACTCATTCTTGTTATTAGCAAGTGTTGAAGCATTATTGACTGCCAGTCCCTAGATCTACTTTTGCACAACCTCCTAATGTTCTGACTTCAGAGCTGACAAGCTTATTGGAAATTTTAACATGTACTGCACATATTGTATGGATTTAAATATATGTATGTGTTATTTCTGCTTATTTATTTGTATTGCTGATATGTCTTGTCTGTATGTTTTTTTTTTATTGCTCAGTCAGTGGGGCACTTACATAACTAAGTAAACATAAGCATTCATTCTGGTTTATACATTCTCCAATCCTAGGAAAATTTTCCTGAATGTACTATCACTATAGTATAGTATTTCTAAGTTTTTTAATCATATTGTGATTTGAATTTATCTTTTATTTCTTGTTGATAGCACCTTGTCTGATGTGTTCTTGCTATTCTTTAATTACAGTTGGAGGTTTTCTTCCAGACCTTCATTTAAAATGGACCTTGACAATCATATGCAAACCAGTTATCAAAGAATAAATAAACACTTCCACAGCATTTCCATGGCTGCTCTGTTTTTATTTATTTTCCTAGAGGTATAGAAGTGCTTTACTAGAATGCTGCTGTATATTTTTGTGGAATTTCCTATCCTCGGAGACATCTGTAACTTTGATCAAACATGTTAGCAGCTATGGTAGTGATAGTAAAAACAGACGATCCGGACCACCAGGTTGATAAAAGACCAGTAGTTTAATAAAATGCAGTAGGTGATAAAATGCAGTAGGTTAGCGCTTTCATGTTTAAAAAACCTTCTTCAGACAACATACAAAAGTTATGAACACCTTTTAAAATACATAACAGCCAATCAAAGATGCAGTAAAAAGCCCTCCTCTTTTTAAAAAAAGGCTTGATAGGAATGACACCATTCAGGTCAGGTGCTCTGTCAGCACCCAAATTGATTATCCATCTGGTTTCACTGCATTCTGTTATATTTCTCATAGCACCTCCCCTCCTGGTTGGATGAATAACCTGCAAAACCATAAAAGAAAATACATGTCCAGGGTACTGCTTTACATGCTGAAACAGGACATTATGTATATTAGCTATACGTATAGCTGACATATGTTGTAACACCCTGTCTTTCAATCTACAATTCGTTTTACCGACATAAAATGAACAACATTGCATACAATCAGCCAAGTATATAATATTACTGGTCAAACAGTCAGCATATTGTTTCAATGAATAGCTCCTTCCAGACAGTGGATGGATGAATGTGTTGTTATGTCTAATATATTGATAAGCTTTGCAATGTCTACAGGAGAATGCCCTTGTCGCCCCATGACAGGTTTCCTAGTCCCCTGTTGGTCTGTACAGAGCAAATCCTTTAAATTCTTACTATGTTTGAAACAAAATGTGGGTTCCTGAGTTATCAATGCCTTCACTCTGTCATCAGTTAACAAGATTTTCCAGTTTTGGCGGATAATGTCACATATGCCCCCCACATTGTTACTATAATTCAAAGTAACTTGAAGGGGCTGTCTGCTTATATCAGTTTCCCTGTAATGCACCTGTACATTTCCAGAAAAACAGGGTTTTGCTTTGTTCAATCTCTCTTCTTTACTTTTATTAAATGCCCACTGTATTATATTCTGATTATATCCCCTTGCTTTTTAATTCACCACCAGTTCTGCAGACTTCTCTCTATATGTCTAATCATTAGTAAATAACCTAGATGTTCGAAAAAAATTGACCCTGAGCAATATTGTTAAATGTATATCTGGGGTACATATTATCATAGGCTAGGAGAGTATTCCTCCAGCATTCCTTCCTATATAACACAGTCTCAATCCGTTGCTCTGTATTTTTCATCACTTAAACATCTAAGAAATCTATTAATAAGGCATTAATAACTCAGGAACCCACATTTTGTTTCAAACAAACTAAGAATTTAAAGGATTTGTTCTGTACAGACCAACAGGGGACTAGGAAACCTGTCATGGGGCGACAAGGGACATTCTCCTGTAGACATTGCAAAGCTTGTCAATATATTAGACATAACAACACATTCATCCATCCACTGTATGGAAGGAGCTATTCATTGAAACAATATGTTGACTGTTTGACCAGTAATATTATATACTTGGCTGATTGTATGCAATGTTGTTCATTTTATGTCGGTAAAACGAATTGTAGATTGAAAGACAGGGAGTTACAACATATGTCAGTTATACGTACAGCTAATATACATAACGCTCTGTATCAGCATGTAAAGCAGTACCCTGGGTATGTATTTTCTTTCATGGTTTTGCAGGTTATTCATCCAACCGGGGGGGGGGGGGATTTGAGAAATAATAACATAATGCAGTGAAACCAGATGGATAATCAATCTGGGTGCTGATAGAGCATCTGGTCTGAATGGTGTCATTCCTATCAGGCCTTTAAGAGGAGGACTTTTTACTGAGTCTTTGATTGGCTGTTATGTATTTTAAAAGGTGTTCATAACTTTTGTATGTTGTCTGAAGAAGGTTTTTTTTAAACATGAAAGCGCTAACCTACTGCATTTTATTACCTACTGCATTTTATTAAACTACTGGTCTTTTATCAACCTGGTGGTCCGGATCGTCTGTTTTTGCTGTTGGAATTTGCTTTGAAGCTGGACCTTAAGTGCAAAGTCTACAATTGTGTTTTTTAGCTATGCAGTGATGGGAGTTCCTCACATAATACATTTTCTTTTTGTATGTCTAAGACAGTTCCAAACTGGCAGTGTTCTTTTTAGGGAGTACGTAACTTGTTAATAAGCACAACATAAAATGATTAATTAGAATAGATCCATTATATTTATCAGCCTGGTGAGACTGTCAGCAGTTCTTTATGTATAGCTACAGCCTAAGTAAGGATTCTGGATGAGTAAAATTAGGCCTGTACAATGATTACATTTTTCACTAAGACCAGAGCATGTAAACACAATTACTTAAGTTTATTTTTCTTATTTTTCTTTACAAAATCCTTGTGTCAGTGTATCTACTTGACTACATTTTAAGTACTGAATATTTTTTTATTTATGATGTTATATCCACATAGAATGACAAAGATGATTTTAATACATAATAAATTCTAGGAGAGTTCTCATCTGTTATCTCATGCACTCTGATTTGGTCCCCTAGCCACTTTTGCCTTGCCATGCTTGCTGTGGGGTGATATGGGCCCATTCTGTAACCAGGTATGCTGGCTTCAACCATAGACTGGGCCCAGAATGGACACAGCCACTGAACCATGAGCCTCCTCCTTTCTCTATAGCAGCTTGCATCATGCTGAGGCGATTAGGGATGTTTACCAGGCATAACATCCTTCAACTGTGAAGATATGTGTACTTCTGGCTGGGTGGTTTTTGAGAGGTATGTCCAAAGGGTGGTCATGCCTCCCTCTGCCTCTCCCACCTGCCAAACTCAGGCATTATCCTTTTGAGCAGTGGGCTCCATCAAGCTCAACAAATAATACCCTCTCATGCTCCCTTCTGTTTGGGGCAGGCATGCCATCTTCCCCAACGTGCCATCAAATGCCTAAACCACTAATAAAGCATGGGTCACCTACCCCATAGTCAGGGCATTATCACTTTATGCTTATGGAAATGTTTGAATAATGTGAACCTTATATCAGATTATTATGGACTACATAGGGATCTCTCACTGAGGTTATTTTCACTCATGCACTCACCTTCACTTTCTTTTTCCCTCTTTATATTAGTTAACTGTGCAATATGGAAAAGTATAAAGACAAAATGAACAAACTAGTAGATATATGAGATAATGTTAAGTATGCAGTCAGAAAATGTAGCAAAGAAACTTGATGGAATATAAGTGTGTATGGTGGTTTACTATTAAAATGTCGAATGGCACTACGTCGACTGTACTATAGTCGAACACGGAAGTTCGAAAATAGTAATGTCGACGTCAAAAAAAACAATCTAGGAATGGTTTTAACGTGGGTCGAGGTAGGTGTTCAGTATTATTCAGAACTACAAACATCTCCCCTACCTCGACCCATGTTAAAACACAGTCCTAGATTGTTTTTTTTGTCGTCGACATTACTATTTTCGAACATCCGTGTTCTACTATAGTACAGTCGATGTAATGCCGTTCGACATTTCAATAGTAAACCGTGTATGGTACATAGCATGGATGTACAAAATTATTACTGATTATCACTGCTAAAATGGTTAGGGATGCTGCAGTGTAAATATTGGCTTATAAATAATTGTCACTTTTGACATGACCCTCAGACAGCATGTCTAAAAATTGGAAAAAGGATCTGTAGATGGATCACTGCTAACAGCGCATCTGGAGTACTGTGTTCATGTTCATCTACATCTGAACCAGTTTTGTTATTCTGCCCAGTAACTCATAACATTACAGTGTTTTTGATGCAATATTAATGTTGAAAAGAGGCATGTTTTACACTATTAATTAATAAAATGTATCTTCACAGTTTTCTAGAGGTGACTGATCCATTGATTGGACAGTCATTCTTTAGAACAACATTGTCAACCAAACCTGAACAGGGCAGTCTTATAACTTTTTAAAGACTTCATAATTTCCAGGAATATTTATTCAATTGTTTATTTGTTTGTTTGTTTTGTTACTTACATTATTACTTACTTATTTATCCATAGTTGCATGATCCTGTTCCGTTTAGAAAGCGTACCCTCATTATCCATGGTCATTTTCAATAGCTGTTGCTCTTACTTAGAACATAATAGATTCTCCCTAGGTTTTTTTTTTTGTCCGAGCCCTACTGAGTATCAAGTTGTCCCAAGCCAGCTACACTTGTCCATTCATTCCTCAGTACATTACAAATGGCTGCCCAGTGGTGGCGCAAAAGCTGTTTGGAGGGAGTCATTATTCAGGCAATTACCAGAACTCTTTCTGACCTTGCTGGTATCCTGGTTGTGAAGATATTTTATATCTGTCCTGGCCCCACGTTATGACTGGATGCATTACTGTACAGGCCCACATCCTGTTTGTGAAGATATTTTATATCTGTCCTGGCCCCACGTTATGACTGGATGCATTACTGTACGGGCCCACATCCTGTTTGTGAAGATATTTTATATCTGTCCTGGCCCCACGTTATGACTGGATGCATTACTGTACGGGCCCACAACACCTTCACCTTGTAACACAAACTCCTGTGTACTTGCTGTGAATATTATGAGTTAGCATGGCTTGGTGAGCTAAAGGCACACAACCAGGATGCACATTTGTATCACTCTTTCTCCAAAGAAATATGGCAGGACGAGTCCTGCACCTCCCTCAGGATGGATACGCACACCCTTCCCTGCTAGTTCTGTCAAGTACTTGGGACATTAATTAAACTCAGATTACAATAGGACAATGGTCAGGGCTCTATCCCTCTATGTCATCAGAGCTGGACACAACAGTTTTCCCTCCTACACAGAGGGCATTGGTGCTATTACACAATACGATTCCTGCCATGAACACAGATACAAACACACTTATATAGTTATATGAGAAGTACCTTGTCCGCATCATCACATATTATTTCAAGTCTCTCAATCACTACTACTTTGATTACATCATAACACACCTCTATCGCACCACCAATACTCAAAAGATTAGTACCTCATTAGTACATCATAACATGCTACAGAAATCCTGAAATTTGATTTATAACATTGCATTTCCCAATATTTTCTCATTACACATATATCATTACTGCTATGCATACAGATGTATAGGTAATCACCTGATCAGCACTGACAAATATCTTTATTATGTTGGTGACTTACCCTTTGTGGGTGATACAAAAGCAGTTGTAGTAGGTAACCCTATAAAATATTAAGAAAACAAATGTGTTGTGAATAGAAGTTGTAGTATATTATCTAGTTATATCTACAAATATGCAGAATTTATATATTAAAGTATTTAAAATTTGTATTGATAATATTTTGTTTAAGAATCAAAATGTGCTTTGTTATACATTTTGAATTACCTGAACTACACTACAAAAAGAGAATTATTATTTTTCTATGTCAAAGCTTGGAGCTTAAATAACAAGCAGCACTTTATAACTGTGATCTGTGCAAGTAACATTCAATACTATCATGGAAAAGGAATGAGTGATTCAGATTTGGCATGTGAATACAGACTGTGTTTCAACCTTCTGTAACAATTCTACCAGAGTTCTATAATGAGAATTTTTCACTTACCTGAACATACTACACCAGCATCCTCTTTATGTTCACAGTCACTCTGTCCCCAAGGGGTGGTCAGGCAGTCCCAAAGGAAAAGTTCTCTCCCCTTGCAGTGTACCTCATCCAGCCAGATAGGTCCAGATCTGTTATGTGAGTTAGGCTCGCTAGTGACCCTAACAGGATCTCCACATCGAAGCTGTCGACAAACAACTTCTGCATCTTTGATATCCCATGTATCATCACATATTGTTCCCCATATTCCATTGTTCAGAATTTCTACTGTTCCAGAACAGGGATCCTTTTCACTTATGAGTCGAAGATGATCATTTTCTGTAAAGAAAAATTTAGTACCATAAATAAAAGGTATGTGTTTCTCATCAATGCTTAAAAGGCTGTCTCTAACTGAAGCTATCCAAACTATTATAACTTCTTTATAAAATTAATTTAGTGTATGAAGCTGCTGTTTTGCATTTTCACAATGAAAGGGCATTTTGTTGTACTGCATTTTATACAGGTCCTACTGTTCTCAAGGACATCGGTGGTAGATTTTTTTTTTTTTATTTTATCTTTACTTTTTTTTACAGAGTGAAACTAATAGACAAAAATAGCTTCTCTCCAGTTGAATAAGGACATCTCCCTGGTTAAAGTACTTGCACAGAATGAGGTAGTCAAATCCAAGACTACAGGATCGTACAATTTAACAGTTCATAGTTTCAGCATATTTGGGTAAGACTACCAGAGGCAGGAAGATATAGCCAAAAGCTTTAATAATGATGGATATAGTTTCAATTTCAGTAAATGGCACCAAAGTGGCAACACATATGACGAGCTCAGATGTTTATCTGTTCATTTGGAAAGTACTTGGTGTCATCACATTATATGTCTGGGATACAACTTAATGTCTCATCATAATGACATCTCTTCTGTTTCCTTCTCCCTGCCCTTATTATTTATGATATTAGCTCTATCAGAACTTACTCTGTCACTGATTGGCTAGGATCTTCCAATGATTGTCAAGGTTAGAACCTCTACAAACCCCTGGCTCAGTAAAGAAACCAAACAAATCCTCAAGTCCAGAGACACTGCCTGGCGTTACTATCAAAAAAACAAAGAAACACAAAGCCTAACTAAGTACCAAGAACTGCGAAAAATGCATTAGGCTGGACAAAAATCCTACTACACAACATTACAAACTAAATACCAACACAACCCCTAAAAATTTTGGCAAAATGTAAACCAGCTACTAAAATCCACCCAAAAGACTACCCCCAAACCAACCACCCCTGACACTAAAGTTCCCATCGAAACACAATTCAACTCCCACTTTGTGAACTCAATTCTATCCTTAGTATCACAGGACAGTTCCTTCCTCACTATCCCCCCCCAACACAAATAACACTAATACAAGCTTTACCCTCAAAACAGTTTCCACCACTTCAATCAAAAGCATGCTCTCCAAACTAAAAACGTCATCAACAGCAGCCGACCTACTCCCCAGCTATTTCTTGAAACTCACAGCAGATGCTATTGCTATCCCAGTCTCCACTCTCATAAACAGATCAATTGTTGAAAACTATGTGCCCAAACTCTGGAAAATATCCTATGTTACATCCATACATAAAGGCGGGACCTCCACTGAACTTAATAACTACAGACCCATTACTTTACTCTCCCCCCTGGCCACAGTCCTAGAAAAATGCATCCATACCCAGATGCTAAACTATCTCCTAGACTGCAACATCCTGTCACCTACTCAGCATGGTTTCAGACCTGCCCATAGTACCACTACAGCTCTCCTCTGCTTCACAGACACAGTAAACCGTCTCAAAAATGAAGGCCTGCAAGTGTCAACTCTTTTTTTGGATATGTCCAAAGCATTTGACACAGTCTCACACCAAATCCTGCTAAACAAACTAAACCAATATCATCTATCTAATTCCACTCTTACCTGGTTCCAAAGCTACTTAACTGACAGGTACCAAGCTGTGAAATGGGAAAATTCTCTCTCTCCTTAGCTGCCCATAACTATAGGAGTCCCACAGGGTTCTATCTTAGGACCACTACCATTCACAGTCTTCACAAATGACCTCCACACCTCCACACAGCATGCATCTATAATTCAGTATGCAGATGACACTCCCTTAATCTGTGCTGCACAAAACATTCCCACCCTCCTACAAACAACTCAACTAGCATTCTCTGACGTTGAAAACTACCTTACCAAAGCCCAACTTATCCTCAATCCAAAGAAAACTCAGCTTATGATTATAACCAGTTCTAACAAAAACACTAACAGTCACTTCACTATCTACTCCACAAATGCTACTCCAATTGCTTCAGTGCCACAGGCTAAGCTATTGGGAATAACCATAGACTCCCACCTAAAATTTGATAGTCATCTGAACTTAACTATTAAAAAGGTACATGCCAAACTGGGGTCACTCTACCGTATCAAACCATTTCTTACCAACAACACAAGATCAGCCATTGCTCGCTCCCAACTTCTATCCACCCTACTCTATGCATCTCCCATTCTGACTAATCTCAACAAAACTGAACTAAGCAAAATGGAAGCTTGCTATAACAGAATTGCCCATTTTGCTGCAAATTGCTCATATAGAACTCATCATTGTACTGCTTTGAGGCAGCTCCACTGGCTTGAACTGCCCAACCTCCTAACCTACAATCAGCTCTGCCTCTGTCATTCTATCTATTACCTCCCCAATAAGTGTCCTGCCCTCAAAAACCTAGTACAACATCACTTAGCCAAAAGGCCTCTTAGATCATCAAGCAAATTACTACTAGAAGTCACCAACAGCTACAATAGCTTTGGAGATGCACTATATAGTAGTTTGGTGACTAAAAAATGGAACTCTGTCCCTACTAGCATTCAAAACATATCATCGAAAGCCTCCTTTAAAGACCTCATCAGGCAACATCTCAAGCAAAGTTGGCAGTGCCATGATTGCTCCCCAGGCTAGTGAAAGCGGATAGCATATGCATACTAAATCTAGAGCAATTTATAATAGTTTTTCAATCTTACTCACAAACACTGGCTAATCTACAATGTATGTACTGTACCTGTGTACTATGTATGTATTCTACCTACATTCCAAAGTTCAGCTGTACACCACAAATCTATTACTTACCTTTATTTTTAAAATTAATATCTTTTTTGATTGTTCTCTCCACTGTAACTGTTTGTACCGCATGCCACTGTAAAAACATGTCTCTTGTAATTTGTGTGTATACTGATTATGTCTAAATAACTAAATGTGTCTGTAATTTTTCTTTGTGGAGCTTTTCTCCCCGGGCCTCTGCTGAAAAAGGGCCTTTCGGCTCAGTCAGACACCCCCGGTTAACAAATGTAAAATAAATAAATAAAATTGTATCTTCTAGACTCAATAACAACTGTAAAATTATACATTTTGGAATGTGAAAACTCAGCTATATTACTGGCAAAGCAGAATGCAATTTATGTTTCATTTCTTGTAGTTCATCTTACAGCATGTTTAAGTGTCTTCATAAACTAAAGGTGGTAATAAATAGTTCACTTTAAAATAGTGATTTCAGTAATGAAGTCATGTGAAAAGGCACAGAACATTTAAAAGGAAAACAAAAATGAGTCCATTTAAGTATGTAAAATACTATAATAAATAAGGCTTGCAATTGTTGTGTTAGTAGCAAATATAGATTCCTTTGGTGATCATTTATTTACCTGTACAATCCATCCCCAGTGATTTGTTGCTACAAGGCAATGGCTGTGGTACTTCAATATGTCTTTCACTGGTGCCTGTGTTGGACAAAAAAACAAGCAAGTTCTGATTATGTGGTAATCACTCAATCAATCAAAATTTGATGATTCTGCCAGTAGCATTATGTTACCTGAGCAGATGATGTGAACTTCCTCATCAGAATCACACGGTTTGTCAAGCCACCCTGATGACGGACATTGCCAGAGAGATGAATGATGCTCTAGGCAGTTGACATTGTCAACAGATTTATGATTCAGACTGTTCCCAAACGTAGATGAAGTTTGTAAGACACCACTCTGTCCACATGATAACTGCTGGCAAACTATTCGAATTGTGGGGGAATTCCTTGACAAACCATTGGAACACACAGTACCCCACGTCCCATTGTGGAATACTTCAAGTCTTCCTTGACAGCGATTCTCTCCATTGGCAAGTCTGAGCTGCTTAAATTCTTAAGAAAAAAGTTCAAATGAAGGCATTTGTTACCTTTCGCTGTACATTTTCTCATGTCATAGTTACAGATATTACATATACACTATTTTATGTTTATATCTCCTATAAGAGTATATAAAATTCAGTTCTTATTATATGATAATGAAGTTGCATTAGTCAATGTGGGTATGATATGACACTAAGGTCTAATATAGTGCAATGGAAATGTGATGATTCTAGAAGTTATTAGAGACATTAGAAAGTGTGAGCTATAATGGCAAAGCTGGTTTCAGTACAAAGGAAAACTACAGCTCCTAAATGAAACAGGATACTTACAATGTAAATGGAGTTTTATTTTGAACATTTTAAGTTATGGGTTAAGTAAGTTTCAGAATCAGACAAAATCTGATATGAGCATATACACATAAAAACAAATTGCATACATACTCTCAGTCAGAGTCATCTATGTTTTAAAACTAAAAGGAAAGTTATAAGTTTAAAAATACTGTAACCCAATTTCAAGAACCAGCCCTCTAAGAATTATATTCTGACAGTGAACATAATATACTGTATCCAAACTGATTGGAATCCTTGCAATGAAAGTAATTGCCTTAAAGGTAATTGGAGATAACAGACTGATGAGTATATAAATAGATAAATATATAGATAGACAGATAGATCTCTATGGCAGGGCTAACCACTCAGCAGTGTAAATCTTTGCTGTAGATGATTGCCACTGTTGAAGTGACACCTTGACCACATAGGCAAAAATGGGAAAAAGGGTTTGTGGGTAGATGGAAGGATGGATGGATGGATGGATGGATGGATGGATGGATGGATGGATTTATCTATCTATCCATCTATCTATAATGTGTGTGCTTCTATCTAATTGTAGAGATAGATTGATATGGATATATACATATAGATAGATAGATAGCTACGTAGACAGATAGATAGATATTGATATCAATATATATATATATATATATATATATATATATATATATATATATATATATGTGTGTGTGTGTATATATATTGATATAGATGTAGCCAGTGGAAAGGTATACAATATTTATAATGCTTGGGCAGCAAAGTCTTCTGCATATATTTATATTAAAGCAAACCTATCCAGTTATTTTGGACAAAAAGAAAATACACATATGGAGATTCATAAGTCAAGGAAAACATTGCAGTAAACTACTGAAAACAGATGATATGCATCATTTCATACCTCGAATGGTGGGAAAGAACTACAGTTTCAAATGTACTGATAATAAGCACAAACAATACCGAGACATGTGACACTCATGGCAATATAAAATTATCACAGAAATGGATATCACATTACAAACTTGTCAAATGATTCTAGGACATCTCAGATGTCTAAAAAGCAAGGCAAAAGTATTGAAATGTTAGATAAACAAAATATACATGCAGTGCCAAGTGTGCAAACAGTTCAAACAAAAAGGGTATAAAAATACCTCTGTATTTAGGAAATGCTAGGTTAATATTCCTGATAAGTCAAAGAAAGCATTATTTTGGCAGCTGAGGAACCATTTGCCAAGTACAGCCTTTGTAATACACATATCCATCAATCCTCAAACCCTTTTCCCATTTTGCACATGAGGCCAAGGTGTCACTTCAGCAGTGACAATCATCTTGAATCAAGATGTACACCACCAGGTGGCTAGCCCTGCCACCGTAGTTCATACATACCACTCACTCATACACACACTCTCACCTATGGCCAATTTAGAGTGTCCAATCCACCTACTGCATGTCTTTGGAATGTGGGAGAAAACTGGAGCACACAGAGGAAACCCATGTGACTGCTGGGAGGACATGCAGACTCCACATAGAAGGCACTCCAGCCAAGAATCACACCGGAGAACCTCTTGCTGTGTGGTGACAATGCTAACCACTGCACCACCATATATGTACTAAAAGTTAGTTCAACGCTCACACCCATCAGGATTTGTGATTCCATCTTAACATAACTACTGTTAATACACTGAGAAATGAAGGCAACTTGGAGTCCACACTCTTCTTGGACTAATCTAAAGCTTTTGATACTCAGTACCATCAGAAATTACTGTAACTTACTAACTTGCCATCCCCTCTCTACATTATTTCCATGGCTACCTGACAAACAGAGCTCAAGGAGTTAAATGGCAGAATCATGTTGTGAGTTCCCTCTGTCTAATTATTGTCATTACTTAAGAATCCATATTAGGCCCTTTACTTTTCTACATCTTCACCAGTGATCTTTATACCACCATGAAGCAGGCCACAACAGTTCAATATGGTGATGAGTCTACTCTGGGTTGCTCCTCAAAAACTCTTAGTAAACTTCAAGACTTACACAATTAGCAAATTATTTTACCAAAGCATGGCTAAACAACTCAACTCCTATTAAACCCTAACAAAATAAAATTAATACTATTCAGACCAAAACAACTCTCAGCCAAGAAGGAACCTTTCACCATAACCTCTGCCAATAATATTGAGATCAAAATAGTATGCCAGACAGAACTTCTAGTTGCCATCACTGATGACCATTTAAAATATGACTAAAATATATCTGAGCTAGGAAGAAAACACTTCAAGAACTAGGCACCCTATACAGGGTTAAAACATACCTCAGTGATGCAGCAAGAAAATGAATAGCAACTACTTAATCATTGCCTTCTCTCCTCTATACAGCCTCAGTACTGTCCAAGAGTTCAACAGGCCCAGCCTCAGTACTGTCCAAGAGTTCCACAGGCCCAGCCTCAGTACTGTCCAAGAGTTCCACAGGCCCAGCCTCAGTACTGTCCAAGAGTTCAACAGGCCCAGCCTCAGTACTGTCCAAGAGTTCCACAGGCCCAGCCTCAGTACTGTCCAAAAGTTCAACAGGCCCAGCCTCAGTACTGTCCAAGAGTTC
>NC_056741.1:190270439-190294603 GCF_019279795.1 Protopterus annectens | reverse complement strand
GCAGGATGGCACACAGCTTTACAGTATAACTATGCAAGAGGCAAGAAGATATGCTACAGCAAAAAGTATGCATGCAAAACTATCAGATTCTACTTACCTATGCAAAGGCTGGGCACACTATGCATCAGATATAGGCAACCCAAGTAGCAATGTACAGAGGGTAGTGTGTACAGGTAGTACTGGAGGGCATACTTTGATAGAGAAGTGTGTGATTGTGAGTGCTGCATGTATAAAATGAAAAAGTGCTGTTAGAGAAAGAGTAGAAACCAGAGTGTGTGTGTGTGTGTGTGTGTGTGTGTGTGTGTGTGTGTGTGTGTCTGGACACAGCCTCAGAAGTTGAAGCAGCACTGTGGCTCCTCACTTTGCATGTGAGAGTGCTTAGCTTCCCATGCATGACTCCATCAACAAGAGATGTTTCTGCAGTAACATGACTCTGGCTATATGCTAGTGTACTTTGCGACCTTAAACAATATCTCTTACGAGGTATTCAGGCATGATTATGGCCAAGACCATGGGAATGCCATCTCCTGGAAGTTGATACTTCTATAATACATGTGGAAGTGTTAGCCCTGCAGGAGTGGGATCTTGCATATCCATGGCCATGTTGGCTAAGATCTGTCAATGTAGTACATGGCTGGCTGTCAGTATAGCCAGTCGCTCCTGCCAGAAAACCCACTGAAGGCTTTGCACAGTCCAGTATGCAAGTCAATTTCTCCTCTCCAAGGAATCACACATATGAGATATGCAGTCTCATATGTCAGCATATACACCCTAGATCATCCTCATAATCTCTGCCATGGCTGTGGTTGTATTAGCCTGTACCTCTACAATCACAGTGCACATACATTGAGTTACACCTAGTGACGTACAGACCTCAGGGTGGTAGGGAGTAACCGTATGTCCTTTGAGTACCATTAACAATTACTCTGGTAGGGACCTCCCTCCCCAGTGAGTGCTAGGGGTGGATTAAGACATCCATCTACTCGGGGCTGCTACACCTCTCTGATCAGCTGTGTCTACATCATCCCATCTTCTCCCAGATGTTAGTGTCTTCAGTGTATCCAAATCTTAGAGACTGTATCTATGGTCTTAGTAGAGATGTGAACATACTGCCTGTCAGACATACACTCATTACCCCCTAACTATGCCAGATGCTACAGATCCTCTAATATCAGATGAGGAAAGTTCCATAGTGTTGGTGCTGCATGAAGAATCGGGTCTATATTAGATCACCGAATGCTAAGATTATTGAACGGTGATTAATCGACCCCATGTAAGCGAAAGCTTACAAAACCAAACTGTAAAAACAGCAATTTTTTTTACAAGGGAAAATAAACGCTGTTCCAACAAAAAAAAAAAAAAAAAGAAAGAAAACACTATAAAACATGAAATTAAGTGGAGGGCTTCACCCCCCCACACCCCGATGTGGAGGGCTGTGCCCCCCACACACCCCCTACTTAAATATACCAACTCCGAGACCGCACTACTGTGCCGAAAATGGCAAACTACCGAAGCAGCCAAGCAAATTCTTTCCCAGTGAAAGAATTTGCTTACATGCCCCTTTGATATTTTGCCGTTTCAGTATTTACAGTTCGACCAAGACGCATCCTGCATCTTCGGTCAGCTGATAGTGACCCGAAGAATCACCTGTGAATACACTAAAGGAAAAGATATTCAGTGTAAGTATGACCTAGCACCGCAACTACACATGCAACTGTTATCCATACAACTACAAACATATGACAAAATATAATAACCCTGGCCATACCTTGTACAGATGGTTGTGGCAGTTAGAACCCAAATCTGCCTATATACCATCATTTGATACATTTCAGGAAGTTTAGAATGAATAACAGAAGACCTGCAACTCTAAATAAAATAAAATAGGACTACATAGCTGGAACTTCTACAGCTGAAATTTTCTGCAACCTATCCAGCTGTACCCCAAGATACAGCACTGCACTATGAGACTCTGTGAAGGTGGTGCTGTTTTTAAGTGAGGCCAGGAACTCCTTTATCGGCAAAAGAGCTAGTTTGCTTTTCGGTTCATTTGATGGCCCAAACCTTCTTGCCCTACATTCCTATGTCATGGCTTTTGCTCTGTGGTTGACAACACATTTCATGCCCACAGCCCTGTATCAGACCCTATCATAGCTACGGCCCTGACTATCCACAGCATTAACACTGCAGACACAGTCACAGAAGGACTGGCCAGCGTCATGGGCAGCAAAGGGTCTTGCACCATGGATACAGAAGGTCTGCTCTACTGCATTTGTGAATTTTGGCTTGTGGGTGGATGTGGATGGGCCAACAGATGCTGCACTAGTTTTCCTTCTATCCTGTTTTTAGGCATCGCTCTGTTGGTATGGAAAACAAGTGGAATCAATGTCCTTGATTTGGCCTGGCTCTTACTAGGCCATATATTATGTTGTATCTGCCTGATAGATATGTGTACTCACAATATTTAAGTAAATGTGAGGCATGCGTGTGAACTGAGCACATATTCCATGAAAAGCAAGAACAGAAGTGCAACTGAACAAGAAAACATGGCCATTGCAATACAGTGATACTAAGGTTCTGGTTAGTAACATATGTGCAAGGAACACAACAATAAAATGGTAAAAATAAACTTTTTTTAGCATGAACTATTAGCTTACTTAATATCCCTGCAGGCTACTACATTCTCAGTACAATTGCAACGAACCAGTTAAGACATATTTGACCTAAGCATTTATGCTGCTCATGCACGGTCAGTGTTTATAACAGCTGTTAGTACTTTACTCTGGCCATGGGTTGGTGTAATACAATACACCCGTCGGTCCCTACTGCAGCTGTTATTAGGAGCTGCTCATCACACACACAGGCCTGGCTGCATGCTGTCTAAATGATCCTTGGGGTAAGTTGTACACATATTGTAAATAGTGTTGACTTGGCTGTGATACTGGATGAGGCATTTCTGAATTCCCAGGTAGACCTTTATAAGCTTTTATAAACAAAGAAAACTTTTATTTATTGATTGATTTTTAGAAAGAGCTTTTGAATATCAAAAAGTATGTATTAGATGAAAACACATGCCAAACTATTCCCAGTAGAGTTAAAAAAAAAGAAAAAAGAAGGACAGAAAGGATCAATCCCCATTCTTCCATTCTAACCTAAGTAGCACAGCAGATCCAATCTATACAATCCAACAATCTGCACCCCAATCTGGCATTCCTAACTTGAGGAACAAGTCATATCTGTTCTTCAATCCCATTTCCTTCACCGCCTTCACCCCTCAAATTTGAAGAGGGAAAATAAGTCCTTTCTTCTCTGAAAACTGCAGCTTGGTGCAGTTAAATGCAACAACACAATTGAAGGTTTCTCCACTAAACTGCACACGCAGTACTGAAGCACTTTGGTAAATGATGTCTAAGCATTCAGAAACTGAATGCCTGTACTGAGGATCATGTCCTGGACATCTTCATCCCACCCTAGCTATGCTTGCGAGACACCTTATACATTTCTGCCTGACACATGTAGCAGTTCACTATGAAAAAGCTGAATTAATAAAACAATACAACTTCTAACTACCAAAGAAATTCTAAGTACACAAGCATCTGCCTGTCTAACTTTAAAGGATAGGGCACTTAGTGACTCCTGCCTAATGCATGACAGTTCTCTTTAAAAAGAATTATAAAAGCAGCAAAACTACTACCCAGGCAATCCTAAGTACACAAGTGTGTGTACATGTCTGACTTTAAAGGACAAGGCACTTTAGAGACTCCTGCCTGAAATCATAGTAGTTCTATTTAAAAAGATTAAGTATTAAAAGTGCTACAATTGCTAACTACTGAAATAATCCTAGCTAACTATAAGACCATCTGCCCCTCTAAATTGAAAGAATAAGCCAAGTTCTAGACTACTTGACATGTGTCACCATTATCTTTACAAATGATAATGTAATAAATAAATAAAAGTAATATCTACTGAAGTAATACTAAGCACACATCCATCACCCTCTCTAACTTCAAAGACCCATCTGGCAAAATTGTTGTAAAGAGAGAGCAAAAATGTAGCCCTGAGTGGAATGGGAAATGAAAAATGTCTGTATCCTCAAAAACAAATAAAAAATTGCTTCACTCGTTTATTTGTTGTTTATTTTAATTTCACTCATATATAAGAGCAGTTAGGTTAACTTAATTTATAGACTTTTAAAGAAAAAATAAAAACATCACCTGTCAATATTTTAAACATAAGAGATATGATAACAAGGAGTTGGCAAATATACCAGATACCACATACCACATACCAGTATGATTCAGTCATAGTCCATGTGGGTGTGAATGACCCGAGATATACCTCCTGGGACTATATGAAGAGAGACATGATCGAGCCCTCAGAGGATGCATCACAGGCAGGTATGAGCCTAGCAGTGAGCAGCATTCTACCATCTCCAAGGAGGATGCTACAGTACAAACAGAAAATGACTAACTTTAACAATTGGCTTAACTACTGGTGTCATTCCAAAGGGGTACAGTACTTATCAGTCTGGAATGACACGGTTGACAGGCCATGCTGTTTTGCCAGGGATCGTCACACCTGTCACCTCCAGGCTTTTGGATATTGGCCAAAACATTATCCACCCCTATAGTGCCTTTTTGTTTTAGGCATCGCCAAACAGTCAAACTTTCCAACATAACAACAGCTACTCAGGACATGCTACAGATGTTACTGATCAATGCTAGGAGTCTCAACAAGAAACTGCATTCCTAGAAGCTCTTCTCTTCCTGAATACCATGGTTGAAAGCCATGGGAAGGATTCCAGCAGCACATGGTTATAATGCATTTCAAATGTTCCAACCACCCACTGAACATGAAAGAGCAAAAGGCAGAGGTGTATCTATCTACATAAAGGATAAGCATACCTCAAGGATGGTTAAACAATATGACATGCTTGAGCTACTCCTTGTCCAAATAATCATGGGAAAATGCACTACTATATTCTTGTGACCTACAGGTCCCACACCATGAACCAGAAAACCCATACATCATATTTGAAGTTACTAGAATCACCCACCATCCAGCCCAATACCATACTCATGGGTGATTTGACTACCCCTCCACTAATTGGGAGGCATACACCACCATTAACATGTTGGTCCACAGATTTCTTGACTTTGTAAATTCAAATGCCTTTGAGCATCTAGTCTGCACTTCTTCTTTCACTAGGGGAACAAATATCCTAGATCTGGTACTCACAAATTTGGGACAGCATTGCACCCCCCCAAGAGTGATGTCCTCACTGGTAAGATCAGATCCCATAGTGATGTCCCTTGAAATAAAGGTAAAACTAGTCCCCCCACCTAACCCCAAAAACTTTAAGAACTTCTCTAAGGTAAATTACCCCTATTAAGGTATGGCATAGCTAGTTTCCAAGCTCCCTCAAATCCAGAAATGACATAAACCTATGCAGGGGTGTAGACAAAAGCTCTGTATGACCATAAAAACAACTGCATGGAAATGTCAGTACCAGACTGAATAAAACAGATCAAACCACAAAAAACAAGCCACCCCGGTGAACACCTGGTATGAACAGGTTGTACAACAAAAGAAAGAAAATCCTGTCATAAAGTATGAGAGAATGTGCAAAATAAATCAAAAAGTCACTCATTAGTCTAAATAAGTGAATCAGGGAACTAGTCAAGTCTCTGAAAGCAGACTTTGAAGTAAAAATAAGATAACTATAAGGCATTTTTTCAGTCATGACTATAGTCTTAAGGACAACACTCAACAATGTGCAGAATTAGTTGTAGATAGCATCACCTACACTCAGCCAGAAGATATAACAAATCTACTGTCTGACAAATTCAACTCAGGTTTCACCTCTGCATCATCCGCAGTTCTCCCCAAGAAATACCTCCCACCAATTTGCCATCAGTTATCACCAAAGAATAGGTTACAGCTGCACTGTGTAAAGCTAAAAACACAGCTTTAATGGGGCTAACAATATATCAGTGTTGCCTCCTAAACAGCTTAAATCAGGACTTATCATGCCCATTAGGATCTATGTTTAACTACGGCCTCCAGACTGGTTTTGTCCCGATAGACTGGAGGACAGCAACAGTCAATAATCATGGACCTGATAATGATGCATGCAATTTCATTTAGGTTACCATTGTGGAGTCTAAATGACAATAACATTGACTTTGACTTGTATAAATAATGACACAGGAAACTTCCAATCACTGAACCTGACCCAATTTAGCTTTGTCAAGGGCAGATCATGCCTACTAAATATGATGGATTTTTTTTGAGAAAGTCACCAAGGCCATGGATGAGGGTAAAACAGTACATACCACCTACCTCATCAATCCCTTCATCAACAGATGGATAGCCAATTGGCTCATGGACAGGATACATGTGGTTAAAGCAAGTGAATCCAGATCCAGCAAGAGGCCAGTTACCAGTCAAGGCTAATGTGGAAGGCCACTGGATGACAAAGTTTGCTGACAACTGCAAATGGGGGGCAATCACTGAATCCCCCAGTGATGTAGCTAGTTTTCAGGAGGATCTAGAGCAGACATATGATTGGTACCAGTGTCATGGACTAAAACTAAATGTGTAAAAATGCATTATCATACCCTTTGGGAAGTCAAATACCCCTGTAAATCAGAACGTCAATAGCATAACCCTAAGGTGTGTAAAAATGCATTATCATACCCTTTGGGAAGTCAAATACCCCTGTAAATCAGCACATCAATAGTATAACCCTAAGATATGTAAAAATGCATTATCAAACCCTTTGGGAAGTCAAATACCCCTGTAAATCAGAACATCAATAGCATAACCCTAAGATGTGTACAAATGCATTATCATACCCTTTGGGAAGTCAAATACCCCTGTAAATCAGAACATCAATAGCATAACCCTAAGATGTGTAAAAATGCATTATCATACCCTTTGGGAAGTCAAATATCACTGTAAATCATAACATCAATAGCATAACCCTAAGAGTAGATTCAGACGTGAGAGATCTAGGTACACAGATAGACAGCAGCCTGAACTTTGACTACCATGTGCCCACAGTGGTGAGGAAGTCCATCTATGTGGTATGACTTATAAGTAAAGGCATGGCATCCAGATACAAAGAAATTATAGTCCTGCTGTACTCAGCTCTCATTAGACCAATAATAGTTTACAATGCACCATTTGATGTGTTCTTGACTAGGCACTTACAGCAGGTGGAGTGACCTCAGAGGTTCCTCACAAAGGAAGTACAGGGTGTAAACAACATGTTCTGTGTGGACAGACTAAAAGCTCTATCCCTTTACTCTGTCTCCTACCAACTATTAAGGGGTGACCTATGCCTGACCTACAAGGCACTCACAAATCCAGCACTGATGGAGCTGCTACACATCTGCAAGTCAAACAGTGTGAGGGTTACCCAATCTAGGGATCTAAACATAGTCAGGGACTCAAAGAAAACTTACCAAAGAGAAAGAGATGTGTCTCAGAGATCACTGCTTCTTGGGACCAGGTTTCCTATTCATGTTAAGCAGAGATCTTCCCTGGTTGTCTTCAAACAGAATTTGTATCAATGGATGAGGAATTGCAAATTCTTAGCTGGGAGATTTGTCCTATGGACAGGGGCACTCTGTAGAACACTGAAGACATAGCTACAAATCCATGCCATCCTGCCCTAGGGACAATATATTGGGTAAATTGGATTATATTGGCTAGGCTTGAAGGGCTCTTAAGCTGTTTGCCTATAAATCTTTTATGAACCTATGAAACTATAACCACATGTTTGACAAGCTCTTTCAAAATAATTAGGACTATATTAAATGAGTAATTGATTAAAGAGTAATTGATTAATGTATGCTTTGTTGATAAGATTAAGGTAACCTCATCTGGATCAGGCCCACTTTAAGCCTGGACCTGAAGGATTACCTCACAGACTTCACATACCTATGTTAACAAACTGTACACTTTTTTGTTTAGAACAGTTTTTAAGAATGTTAGAAAGAGAAAGTAAAAATATAGACGTGTATGGCTTGAAAGATGATTATTACTAATGTAATAATAAAGAACATTAAAAGGGGGGGGGGGATGAAGAATTTTTACAGCCATATGTAGTTTACATGCATTGGTAATTACAGACATGAGCAAGTCAATGCATGTAAGGAGTAGAGATTGGGATCCATGGAGAAGCACTGTTAATATTCAGGATAGTAAGAATGAAGTACCACAGAGCTAATCAGACATGCATTAAGCAGTGGATCAAGTCAGGACTGGTAAGAACACCTTCACCAATAAACTGGTCACCAGCAGAGTAGCCCAGGGCACTGTTATGGGCCTACTCCTGTTTGGCATCTACTTCTGAGAAGTCAAAGCTAATGTTCAAGTCTTCTGGCTCACCAAGCTCACATATGACTATACATTGGAACCTGTTATTCATTCTCCCTAAAACACCAACATCTTTCAAGAAGGTTTAACACCGACAAATGACCAGTGCCTAAGCTACAGCCTAAAATGTAATACCTAAAAACGCATTATAACATCTGTAGGGAACCTGGCAGTATAAGTTAATTACTCAATTGATAAAACACCCCTAAGGCTTGACCCAGTAGTAAGGGATCTGAGAACATATATAGACAGCAATCCGGCCTTTGACTAACATGTTGCTAAGATAGTAATAAGATCATTCTGTCACCCAACTTATATGTAAGGGTATGGTCCTTATCAGACCTATCATTGAGTACAATGCCTCCTTTGACATGTACCTAATCAAATACGTGTAACAGTTGGAATGCCCACAAAGGGTCCTCATCAGGAGAATTCACAGCATGACTACCCTGTCCTATACTGATTGCCTAAAAGCTTTGTCTATGTATTCAGTTTCCTACAGACTGTTGGGGCAGGATCTTTGCCTAGCATATGGGGCTTCTTCAGACCTAGCACTGGTGGATCTGTTACACATGTGCAAAAGAAGCTACACCAGAAACACTAGATCAAGGGATCTGAACTTAACTTACGACATAAACGAAATGGGCTGGAGATACAAATATGTCTCCCAAGGCATCCCCACACTGTGGAGTAGAATTTCCATCCATGTAGAACAGAGTTCATCCCTGACCTATTAAAAAAAAACCCTTGACATTTGGATGGGAATAATAAAGTTACCCCCATTCTGACCTCCCCATGTCCCTTATGGACAGCGGCTACCAAAAAAAATAGTATTATCCCAACTAACACCCTTGACAAATCCCTTAGTTACCTCCCTACTAACATGCACAAAAGAATAGTATTATCCCAACTAACACCCTTGACAAATCCCTTAGTTACCTCCCTACTAACATGCACAAAAGAATAGTATTATCCCAACTAACACCCTTGACAAATCCCTTAGTTACCTCCCTATTAACATGCACCCCTCTATAGATACCCATGATACTCTGGATCCAAATGTGTTTGGGATGAGCAGCTAGGCTTGTAAGGGCCCGGTGGTCATTAGCCTAGTAGCAACCTAGTAACAGCCTATGACCCTATGTACCTATAAGGGTTTATTTTTGAATTCCCCACTGTACTTACAATGGATAAGGACAGATGCCTCGATATAACAGTTTATATGAGAGATGAATTCTGAGGTATGTGTAGTAACCGGGTTGACAGTAAAAGATATACTTTGTATTGTCCCAGCATGCTGTAGATAGCATCATTTCCTCAGGTATTTATGAGATACTGCAGTTCTGTCTTTTACTGTCCACAATACAGTAAATTAAATCCGTCTCTGATAAAACCTCAGAAAAGTTTGACACACTGCCATTCTCCCTTTAAAGCTCTGCTGAAACCATTGCATTCTCATATATCACATGAAATGTATGAGAATCCAGATTTTTTCATGACAGTTAATTACATGGGCCTTCTTAGTGTCTAATGGCTGCTTTCTGTACAACTTGAATTACAGTAAGAGATAAAGCAATTTCCCAACATACTAAACTAATCCCCTGTATTTATTTTACATATGCGTCATTGACATTCCCAGTACAAATATGCAATATGTGCTGTTCACACACTCTATTTCTCTTGGCCCTTTCAGAATTCCCTCCTTTAATCCATGTTTTACTTCTGGAGTCTTTGGCCGTGTCATTATCCTACATAGCTGAATTGTCCTTCTCTGCCTTTTATCATAATAAATATTAGTATAGCTATGAACACGGGGCCTTTGGCACACCACTGTAGTTTCAATATTCTTTTTTTTCAATAATTTTTATTTTATTTTATTTTCATAGACAGGAATATAAGGATTCAATAGTTAACAGGTTCAATGTTGTTTAAAACAATGTAATAACCAATCAATTTATCCAACTCCCCCCCCCAAATAAAATAGATTTAACAAACATATACACTATGTACAACATGTGCCACAAAAAAGGGAATGTGGTCAAGTTTATATCATTATATTATTAAAAGAGAAATTATTTTATATAAAACATAGGAGACATCATACTATTATCATTGGAAATTTAGGTTTAATGTAATAGATTCACTTGTGATACAAGGAAATGTTGGTTATTTGCCTAGTTTAATCAGTCAGCATCTGTTCAAGGAGAATATTCCAGTATTTTTGATAATATATATGTTTATTGCTGTTTTTGATTATAAATTTGTGAGAGAGTATATATCTAGTTGCCATTTTTTAAGCCTATCCAAGAAATGTTCGAAAGCTTAAGCCAGTTTTGTGTAAAGTAGAGTTTTGTTAGTGCAAAAAGAGTTGTTAGAACATGCAATTTCATTTTAGATAGTTTTTGCATGTTAATATTAAGGATAGCAAATTCCCAAGAAAGCGTTGAACTCTTGTAACCCATTTTTTGAAGTCTTACCTTCACTGAACACCAAAGTTTATACATAAATTTACATCCCCGTAGTATATGAAGTAGGTCAGCTTTATGATGTGAGCAGCAGGGACATTTAGGTAATACATTTGGATTAAACTTATTTAGTTTCACTGGTATAAGTTATGCATTGTTATTAATCATTAATTGCATATATACAAGATTTTTAAAAGGGGTTAGGCTTGGGGTAAATTTAATAACATCAGCTTTTTGATCATCTGTAAGTTCTTTATTTAATTTACCACATTCCAATAATTTGACAAAACCAGAGAGGATTGGTATTTGAATGAATTGATTAATTTATATGTAATGAAGATCATCTATTTTTTGTAAGAGAGATTTTTATGCAATGTTGAACATGCATTAATATCTGAAATGTTAGGATCAGAGGTTCGTTGTACAGATGGTATGTTGTTGCGTCTTTCAGCTGTTCCCGGTTAGGGGTCGCCACAGCAGAACTCCGGTCCGCTAATGATTGGCAGTAGATTTTTACATGCTGAGTTGCCAGCCCTGATGCACAACCTTCAACAAAGGTACACCCATTCACGCATATATCCAGGCAGAAGATGCTCTAGCTGAAAATTGAACCGGACAGCATATTACTGCAAGGCAACAATGCTACCGCAGCACCACCACTGTTGTACAGATGGTATAAGTTCTTTAATTTGTCTTAATATAACTCTATAATTATTAGTTAAACTGAAGGATGATTTAATTTGTTTGAAGGATTTCTGTCTGAGTTTTTGGATATCCCACAGACTCCAATCTTTTATGATAAGGTATGTATTTAGATTTATCATTTTATTGTTTAGTATGATGTTCGGATTTAAGTGAATCGGTTGTAACCAGCTAACTGCTTCATTTAAATTTAAGAACTTGGTTAGATTTTGAAAAGTTTTAATTTTATGTGTTAGAAAGGAATGTAGGTTACATTTTTTTACAGTTTTCCACAAGAGCTTTTGGATTGATATCAGTTTTCTTAGTATATTCATACCATATTACAACCCATGGAGGTGTCCATTCAGCTTTATTGGGGTTACCTTCAGAGATTTGCAGGATTCTATTTGCGCACATTATGTTGTAATACATCTGAAAATCTGGGAGGTTAAGCCCCCCTTCTTCTTTTGGTTAAATAAGTTTTGAGTAACTTATTCTTACAGTTTTGAAGTTCCAAATGAATTTCGATATTTCTGCATTAACTTTTTATTAAAACTTTTTTGGAATAATCATATCAGCAGCATTGAATTGCTAAAGAAGTTTTGGCTGGATATTCATTTTTATAATTACTGTTTTAGACAGATGTGAGAGTTTAATTTGTTTCCATTTTTGTATGTCTTGTACTATAGTGTCCCAGACTTTATAGAGGTTATTCCTAATTATACATTGCAAGTTTTATCCAAATGTTATTTTATTTTGAATCCAGATTCTGGAAAGTAGAATAATTTATGATGTATTGGGTTGACTGGGAATATAAGGGATTTGTTCTAGTTTATTTCGAAGTTAGCAACTTTAGAGAACATATTAATAGAGGATATGATTTTATGTAAGTCGGTACTGGGGAGTTTTAAATAAATATTTAGGTCATCAGCAAAGGCTGTTAGATTTATCTTAGTGTTCATAATTCTTGGGATATGAGGAAATGTTTTTTGGGCTAAATACAAAAACAGTGGTTCAATATATAGATTGAAAAGGTAAGGAGATAATGGGCAACGCTATCTAGTCCCATTTAGTAGGTGTATAGGGTTTGAAGCCATTTTATTTATATATAAGTAAGTATGTGAGTTATCATAGAATGTTTTTATTAATTTAATAAATTCTTCAGGCAAGTCAAAATAGGATAGAGTCATGAATAAAAATTTCCAGTCTACTATATAAAATCTTTGGACACATCTAGAGCCAAAGTTTACTTATGATTTTTATCCTTTTTAAGGATTTGAATCATCATATCTAATGTTAAGGTGTTATCCCATGTTTGTCTATTTGACATGAACCCAGATTGTTCCGGTAATATGATCTTTGGAAGTCATTTTTTGAATCTTTCTGCAAGTAATTAAGACATAATTTTTATATCTAAATTTATTAGTGAAATTGGTCTGTAGTTGAAAGGGTTTGATTTGTTTGAATTAGGTTTTAAGATAAATATTGTTTTTGATCTCTTTAGATAAAGGTCTATAATACCATGTCTCTGGATGTAGTTTAGGATCTTTAAAAGAATGTTTGACAGTTTTTGACTAAAGATTTTTTAAAAGTCAACTATAACCATCAGGACCTGGGGCTTTACCATGTTTTAGATTTTTTTACAACTTGTTGAACCTCCTGTATTGTAAAGGGGGCATTGAGATAGTCTTTCTGTTTCTTGTTTATTTTTAGAAACATGAGATCTGAAGAAATCATTATATTCAGAGTTAGTTACTTGATTATTTAGAGGGAAGTATAATTCTGAGTAAATCTTAACAAAAATGTTTAGAATTTTCTTTGTTGAGTAGTAAAATTCCCCATCATATTGTATAAGCGAAATTTTTGGAGCTGTTTGTTTAATATTTATCAATCTTGCTAATGCCTTTGAGGGGCATTTGCATCCATTTAGCATATTTGGCAGATATTTTACTTCATAAAAAGTATATTGTTCATGGAATAGTTGTTAAAGCTCTTTTTGCAAGTTATTCAATTGAGATTCCAAGTTAGGGTCTTGTTTAGTTTGGAGTTTTTTTTTCAATTTTGTTGATTTCATCTGTCAATTTGTCTTTTTTTCTATCCCCATTTTTGTAGTACGTTGCTCTTTATATAAGGACCCCTCTTATTTTGGCTTTACAAGCCGCCCAGTGAATGTCATAGGGAATATTTACCTTAGTTAAGTTACTGTCTAAATCTTCTAAAATATCTGTTATTTCCTCAACTACCTCCCTTTTATTAAGTAAATTCAGATTTAGAGACCAGTTCCAGCCTAAACCTTTAGCATTGGTAAGATTTGACCATGCGAGTTTTAGTGAAATCTTATAGATATCTTGGCTCTAATGAATAATTTACTATTTTTTCATAAGAGGTTCTGATATCAGGAAAAAAATAAATCCTAGACCATGATTTGTAACATTTTGATAAATATGTAAACTTATTTTTTGTGGGATATTATCAATTATTGATGTGGGGTCAGCAAGATTAAAGTCAAGTCATTAAATCAGCTAAGGCAAGTGAGGCTTGGTTAGTGTATGAACTGGTTCTGTGGGATCTGTTAACTAATTGGTCTATCACCACATTCCCAATCTCCATGTAAAACATAATAGTGGTTTGGGAAGTTATTGAGCAAATTGTATATTTTCAGCCTCTCCTATTCAGGTTGAAAGAAATCAATTAACAGTCTCATATAACTTGCGCTTACCTCTAGGGTGATTTTTTGCCAGCGTGCAAGTAATTCAGGATATTGTGACCCCTGCGCTGGCATATTAAACACTTGTAGTCCACGAGGAACAATTTCCTCACTAGACAAGTTTCAAAATGATGACGTTGTGCTTGTAGACATTTAACTTTAAAAAAGTCTTGTTCCAGCCCTTCGACTGCCTGTTGTAGCTGTTCAGCCTCTTCTTCCACACCTATGAATTCCACGTCTCCAAGAGTGACGTCATTACCATGGCCTCATCTAGTAAAAGAGTGAAATACCTTGATCTATATATAGAGAGACTATGTAATGGTTCCATAAACACAGGGGTATTTAGAAAACCCAGTCATAGGAATTCTTTATTATCTAGACAAAGTATGCACCCAAACTATGTCTTTAGAAACTTAATAAAAGGACAAGGGATGACAGCCTCAAGGCTGAACCCCACAGAAGAAGGCTTCAAGAAAGAAATTGTTGGCTTAGAAAAGAGGGTGACAGGGAGGGGCTATCACACAAATGAAATTAAGAGAAATTAAAGTGATGTCACTGGTCTTAGGAATAGTAGGGCCCAACCATATTATGGACCGCAACAGAAAAACACTGTAGAGCCTGTTAATACCTCAGTAAATAAACAATTGAAAATTCCTTTGTTTTATACATGTGATAACAAAGAGTTGAGGGAAGTGTTTATGAAGAATTGGTCCATACTTACAGTGGACTCTGATATATATATATATATATATATATATATATAGTCTGTTAGGCACAAAACCCAGTTTCTTGTATAAAAATAAGAATAATTTAAAAAGACTGCTTTGTCACGAAAAAATGAAGAAACATATAAAGATAAAGAATGCAATACTCAGCCCTGTGGTAAATGTAATTTTTGTTCATCTATTAATACCAGTAATAAATTTCTACATCCAGACACAGGTCAAGAATTCACATTTACTTCAGCAGCTACTTGCTTGACATGTCATGTGGTCTACTTAGCAGATTGCGAATGTTGCCACTCATTCTATTTTGGTAAAACCAACAAGAGTTTTTAAAGATCGTATAAGGGAACATCTTTATAACATTCGTATTAAAAGTGAGCATAATACTCTGTCCAAACATGTTATGCAAGAAGGGGAGACACATAAATTTAAATTCAGAGTCGTAGAGGTTATTGTACCAAGTATTAGATAAGGTGACAACAGAAATTTTACTGAAAGTAGAGAGGCAGAATGGATAATAGCCTTTAGAGCAGACAAAGGAAGAGGACTCAGTGAAAGAGCCTCTATTAAGCCTTACCTAAAGAATCGGAAGATGAAAAACTGAAGTCAGAAACTCAATTGTTTTGATTTCTGACTTCTATGGTTGTATTATAGTTTTATTATAGATCAGTGCAGGTTTTATGTGTTATAATTATGCTGCATAACCCCTAAATACTTTGAACTATATTCTTGAATTGTGTTCTTGAATTGTATTTTTGAATTGTATTTTGAGCAAGCTGTTGCTATGCATTTATTATTTTATTTCTGTATAAATTAGTGCATGTCATATGCGTTATATTTGTGTTGTATAACTTTTATACATTTTATACTGAGTAAGTTGTTGTGGTACTTTTATCATTTCACTTCTGCAATTTTACCTTTGTTTTTATTTTTGCATTTTTCTATAAATATTTAAATTAGACCCATGACTGCAGTGGTGGTGCTGCGGTAGCGTTGTCACCTCACAGTAAGACGTTGTCCTTTTCGATTCTCAGCTAGAGCGTCTACTGTGTGGAGACATGCGTGAATGGGTGTACCTTCTTTGAAGGTTGTGCGTCAGGGCTGGCAACTTGGCACGTAAAAATCTACTGCCAATCATTAGCGGACTGGAGTTCCGCTGTGGCATCCCCTAACCGGGAAAAGCCGAAAGACGCAACAACATTTAAATTAGACCCATGACCATGTAAGAAGTGTTCTGATTGGTAATGGCACATTTTGAAATATTTGAAGGTAGTATATAAGGAAAGGAAAGGTGTGTTTGTTCTTGAAGGTCTGAGGAAGCTATCTAACAAAAGCGCTTACCGTTTTTATGTCACTCAAATAAATGAACTGTGAGTTTTGAATTTTATACAGACTGGACTTGTTGTTACTTGGATAAATCCTTCTGTTTGATGAATATATGCTGTTTGAATTTTTGAGACAAAGGTCTGGTTGCCTCGTTGTAATCCTGAGTTTTGTTTTGATATTCTTGCTGAATTTTATCAACGAGGTATTTACCCCATGGAGTATAGTCCATTTGTTGTCTATAGCTATAGAATGCCTTGTGGTTGTCTTTGGAATCTTTGGCAATTTTATTTTCGTAACTAGCTTTGGCGGATTTTATGAGAGATCTCAGCTTCTTACTGAGGCTGGTAAGGGAGTTTTTTGCATCCTGGGATTTTCCTCTTTTCTAAAGCAGTTTCTTCTTTTTGTTGTAAAGTTTGTTTATGGCAAGGGGCCACAAGATTGGCTTCCCTTTTTTGGAGGAGAGCATCTTGGTTCTATTGGGGATGGCATGATTCATGCACGAGTGGATGTGCTCATAAAGTGCCTTAGTTTAGGATTCAGCAGTCGAACTTTCAGTTCCCATCTGCATGGGTGTCATGAAGTTTGTCACTTCTGACTTGAGTAGCATGAAGTTGGCTTTGGATAAGTTTTTTACAAAGGTTTCCTTAATGGGGGGTGGAATGTGGATGTCAAGGGTGATTAGCTTATGGTCAGACCGACCAAAGAGGGGGTTACCATAGGTGTGGAGCATCGATTTCCCATGTTGGTAATGACCAGGTCTAGGATATTGGAGCCCCTAGTGGGAATAAGGATTAGTTGATCCAGGGCATTGGAATTTATGAATTCCAAGAACCGTTGGGCAAAGGTGTTGGTACACGGGTAGTTTTCCCAGTTAATGCCAGGGTAGTCGAAATTACCCAGTATTAGGGTGTTTGATTGTATCCTAATATTTTCCAGTATGTTTAGAAAGGTATAGTGAGAATCTTGGGGCATAGTGGGGTATATGTAGCAAGCTACAATTTGGATTTCAGTCTTACCTAGTGTTAGTACACCTGGAGAATTTCAGACGCATTGTGTTGGGCAACTAGCCTGGTGTTGTGAATATCCTTGGTGAATATGGACACTCCTCCACCTTTAGTGTTTTGGTCCTGGTTTGGTGGCTGAAATGTGTGTTATGAGATGTAGCCTGGTATTGCAGGGGTGCTCTCTGGAGCTTTGAACCAGGTCTCAGTTACTGCACAGATATCGATGTTCTCCATTTTTAGGAGTGCCATAAGAGAGTGCATTTTGAGGTTTAGACTTCTAGCATTGAGTTACATTACCTTCATATTTTGCATGCTTGTACCTGTTATGGTGGTGGTTTTGTCCTTTGAACTTTTCCTAAAAAAGACACTATAGGGGTGCCAAGAGCCTTAGCCAGTAAACTGAATCCCAGGGGCGACAGGTGCAGACCATCTCTGGCAAAGCATCGTGGTCTGTCAATCATGTCATCCCAAGCAGACAGATACTGGATCCCCTTTGAATGACATCAGAAGCTTAGCCAATTGTTGATGTCAATCATTTTGTCCTTATACTGTGGTATCATTCTGGGCACTGTCAGGATGCTACTCAGGGCTAGGGTCATACCTGCCTGGGCCACATGATCTGAGAGCTCTACCATGTCTCTGTTCATGTAGTCCAGGGAGGTATGTCTCAAGTCATTCACTCCAGCATGGACAATGACAGAGTCATATTTGTACTTGTTGTATAGTGACTTGAGGGCATGCATTATGTCGTGTATCCTTGCTCCTGACAGGCAGCTGACTGTAATTTTCTCCTTGTTCAGGCTGGTGAGTGGGACATCACTGTGACTGACTACAGAGTCATCTATGACTAAAGTGTTGGGTACGTTGTCTTGCCTTAAGGGCTGTTATTCGGTGGCGCACTGGTGTTGAGAGCTATGTGACACTTTGGTTGTGATTGGTGTTTGTTTGCATTTCAGCTTCAGAGGTCCTTGTTGCTTGGGCAGGTTAATGTTAAGGGCCTCCACATATGTGGGTTTAGTGTTGCTATGTGTGGATGTTGGTGTTGTGAGTTTAGAAGGGCTATGTGTTGCTTGAGGTATAGTGTGGTTGTAAACCTTCTCCTCTTGACTGTCTAGCACAAGTTTGGGTGGAGAGAGCTTTGCTTCCAGTTTGGCTATTTAAGTGCATCTCTCGCAGGTTGTATTGTTGGGTGGTAAGAGGACAAGGTTGTCTGTGTACAAAAGGCAATTGCTGCATTGCCCGGTATGCCCAGATTCACCAGATGGACAGGAGAAATCACCGAAAGCTGACCCATGGGCATGTCTGGTTTGGTGCTTTTTTATAAAGTACAAGAGCTGTTTTCCCTTACCTTAGCAAGGTACTTTGCAATGATAGGATGTTTAGTGCCTACAATTAATTTCTCCTTATTAACATAGACAGTTAAGTGCTTGTATCAAAGACTTCCTAGTGCTTTCCAGCAGGTTTTAAAGCAAGTGCTAGTCACAGGGATGCTTAAAGGTAAGATGAAAAAAATGGTTTATCCTAAACACTGCAGTGTGCACTAGAGGAGTTAGATGTGAAAGTAGGCAACTTAAGTTTTACCTGTCTAAAAAGTTAAGTTTTAGTGGAGAGTCAGTATTTTTAAAACAGCAAGATAGATTGAAAAAGGGTGGTCCCTCTTGTATTCTGGTACTATGAAATACAGCAGGATGGCCAATACATTTAAATAGTTGAAGGGGAGTGATTTCACAAAATGATAATTTTGTGCATACTCACACAAGCCAGTAAAAACAAAGAGGAAATGAGATATATGTTCAAATTAACATAAGGGGAAGGTGACTAGAAAGACAGTGGTGTTTAAGAACACTACAGTAACTGGGTGGTTGGGTGAAGAAAAACAATTCTGCCTGACTCATAAGAGACATAGCTGTGGTCTCTTTTCAAGTTTTAATATGCAGTTAAAAGCAGAATACAAGTAAAACACAAGGTAAATAAAAAAAGCACAGTATTCAAAATAGAAAATGGCAATAAAGTAATACAACAAATAAAAAGCAAACTAACCTTTCCCTCACAGCAAAGTGTAGCAGAGTCCAGGTGAGCCTTTCTAGTAAAAGCCTGGAAATCATTGATGCTTGGTTTAACTCATGTATTTTTAAGCGATTCTTGGGAACCACATGGAAATGGTGTTCACCAGATACCCACCATATTGGAATCCTCTTCAATATTCTTATTTAAGTAGTCCTGCTACACAATTCCAATCTTTATTTTATAATGTCTCTTGGCTGTTATTGTGTTAAGCCTGCTATTTATTTATTTATTTATTTATTGACATTTGTTTACTGGGATAATCCACTGGGCCAATAAGAGCCCATTTTCAGTGGAGGCCTAGGGAGAAGGGTCTACAGTCAATACAAAACATTGATTTGTGACAAGATTTAACAGTTGCAAAGGTCCATGAACATAGAAGTGAATGAGAAAATAACAGAGCTACAGGGAAAAGATACCACAATGGACACGTAATCCTTATGCCTTTTTGTTCCAATCCTGCTTCTTATCGACACAAAGAGTAGCATCAGTCTTTAATAGCCCTGTGTAATCAAACTGCTTGTATCCTGTCTTGGTTCAAACTATGGGCATTTAGAATTACTGTTTTGCTCACTGCATTCTTTGCAGTCACCCGATCTCATCATAAAACAGGTTCTCTGTCCAATACATTTCAGAGCATGCTCCTTCCACCCTAATCCTGCAGACTGTACTGTAGACCCACAGCTTCTGCACCTGACATATTAACATGCTGATTTAAATATCAATGAGTGGACTTTTACAAAGAAAATTACTGATGGTGACATTTCTAAATGTAAATTGGCAATGATGAACTGTTGATGGTGTTTTTTTCTTTTCTCCATGCTTCTGCAACCATTAACTTAGAACAAGTAATCATGTGTGTGTGGCTGATGCCACACATGGGGGAAGGGGGTTAAGGAGCTGGCTCCCCTACAGAAATGCTGTTTGTGTTTATTTTCAAAGGGCTGAATCTCCATGTGTTTTTCATCCAGATGAGGGTTCACCCAAATGGAATGTTAGAGACAAAGCCCCTTTAGGTGGTGCTATGGATCCACCACCAACCTATGAATTTGTCCCCCATGCAATTTCTGTATGTTAATTTCACTAAAGCAAAAATAAATAAATAAATTAATACATAATAACTTTCACAAAAGTGAGTGCCCGATATTAAATGACTATGTTTGAGTTCTTGCTAGTTACTATATTGTCAAGAAATGGTAAAACCCTGTACTTTCCAGTTATGGCTAAAAAGAGTATTTGGACAAGACTACCTGCCCAATTGCCAAACAGTAAACAATTAATTTATTATTTAATTAATTAATTAAGTACATACATGCATACATATATACAAAATAATGGGTGGGTGTAGACCTGAATCTCAGCGATGACCACCTGCTGTTTCAGCATACATCTTGCATCTTATATTCACTTATACTCACCACCTGATGTAGTTATTATTTAGTCTTACTTAGTTGTTGTTACATTGTCTATCATTATATTGCACTTATGTACTGACACTGTGTTTGATGTGCTGTATATTATAATCTTGTAGTTCTGTGACCTGCCCTTCAATGATCTAATCCCATACTTATGATAAGACAATGGATACACACTCCTTCCTGTCACTGCTAGCAGCAGATATAAGGAAATGTCTGGATAACTGTCAGACTCAGACTCATTATTTTAGAATCAGTGACATGTCTTCATTGTACAAGTCAGAGTATGTGTATGTGTGTGTGTGTGTGTGTGTGTGTGTGTGTGTGTGTGTGTGTGTGTGTGTGTGTGTGTGCGTGTGTGTGTATGTGTGAGTGTGTGTGTAAACATACTTTAATTTCAACAGAACATTTCTGAAATGATGTGAAAAACCACTGCTAGGGAAAGTCTAAATTTAGTAACATACTGGGTGTTATTCACTATTCGATTCTCGGCTGGAGTGTGGGGAGTACCTTCTGTGTGGAGTCTGCATGTCCTCCCCATGGTTGGGTGGACGTTTGAAAGACATGCCTAAATGGGCGTGACTTCGTTGAAGGTTGAACGTCGAGCTGGCACCTCGGCATTCGTGAAAATCTACTGCCAATAATTAGCAGACCGGAGTTCCGCTGTGGCGACCACTAACCGGGAAAAGACGAAAGACAATAACAACTGGGTGTTATTCACTATTAACTGTCTGTGCATTCTTCCTTCTACTGGTAGCTTGCTGATGGTTGTCAGATATTGAGAGTGCCATATATTCATTATTGTAATTTATGTTCATAGTAAACATTTTCCCAATATTTAGTTGCCCATCATTTTTAGTGCTTAATGAAGTCTTTATGAAAACGAACACACCCCCGTGCACTCCTAATTCATTGATGTTTTACAGATACAGTTCGACCACCGCCTAACCCTGAGACCTCTTCTTTCCTGCTGATCATCACCATTATATTAGGAGCTCTGCTGTTCCTGTTGTTAATCATTCTCTGTGGGCAGGTACAGAAACACAGGAGGTTAATTAAAGGTTAGTAACTTACAAATATTACATACTTTTAAATAATTTAATTCATTTATTTGATCTTTAACTGGTGATTAACCGATGTATGAATATGTCACTTTTAATTGATTACCTAAGTTCTTAGTTATTCTGAATTAGACAACATATGAAGTTTTTTTTTTCCCTAATGTTGTTGTCTCTTTAGGGTATGATTGTTTTAAGACTTTGCAATCATTTGCAAATTACTACCTACATTTACAATTTAAAAAAAAAAAGTTAAGTATTTTTATGATCCTTGTTTGATTTACTCACTAATGAATGCTGTAACTACTGGGGCTAAGATTTTAATACTAAATGAACATAAATGAAAAATATCAGGCCTAAATTGGTTTTCTGTATCTTTAGGTTTTGACTGTTTTTATAACTGTAGATGAGTCAAAGACTCCTCTATTTTCCCTGTGGCTTGTGTTCTACTTCATTTTTGTCAATTGTCTTTGTGAAAATTGTTATTAAGTGTGCTTTCTCCTCAACATCAGTATCAAAAGCCACACTAATCTTAACTTTAAAGTTACTTAATTTTTTCACTGTTTGGGAGTCCAGACAGTCAGCTGATTATTGTGGCTGTTTTTTCATCCATTAACTAGGAACAAGAGTAAGGGCATAAGCTATATATGCATGACACGAGCTGGTCATCCACTAACGACGGTGAGAGGGAACCAGCATAGAGGCAAGAAATGCAAACAGCAATGAAGACAATAACACACAAATATATCCAAAGATAAGAGGCCAAACCCACCTAAGTCAAATATTACATGGAAATAAATTTGAATCATTTTGTATCGGAAATAAAAACACTGAAAGCCATATCAAATAAAAGCCCACATAGACATAAGTAAAAATAACAGGGCAGTAAGTTCAGAATGTGCTTGAGCAGTCTGTAGCCTTAGTGATAATTCTTTCTGCCTTCCACAGTGTCCTCTTTGGCCTTAAAACATTACTTAACTGCCTCTTTTTACATGTTATACCTTTGGATGGATATTGTGAGTATTAGCCTTTTAAATGGTAGTAAAGAAAACTAGCTGAAATACTTGGGTTTATTTTGTAAAAATTATATGGGGTAAGAAAATGTTAATAAACCAAATCTTTGGCAATATGATCATTTTGGTGATCAGAAGTTTATTAAAATGTGACGTGTAACATTTTCTATGATGAAATCTTCAAGATATTCAAAATCAGAGATCGCTGTCTGTATACTTCAGTATATTATGTTCTTATAACAAAACAAAATCTTAGATTAAAGGATCACTTTGGTGATCTGAAGTTTATCAAGAAACGTCATGTGCAACTTTTTCCAAGGTGAAATGTTTTACTTTTATTTTGTGGGCAGTGAAAGAGTATTAAGTGAAATTAGTTTACTTATTCCTCCTGAAACTGCCACACCTAAATAGGTGGATTACTTTATAATCTTAAGAGGAGAAACAACGTATGCCTCAGGCTACATAAGGATGTTTTGCTAAGTGGAAGATAGCTAACTTTAATTTATGACCTAAAAAGACTGAAATATATTTATAGCTTTAATGATGAATATAATTCCTTTTCTGGATTTTTCAGCTAGACTGCATAATCTTCAGCAAACTATTTAGAAATGAGACTATACATATTTGGAATGGGATTAACTGAGACAGGAAAGATTTCTCAAAAATAGGAGGATACAGATTCGTCCTCAAGAAAAGATAACAATTTGGATAGTGGACAACCTTGGAATTTGCTTTAGTGCTTTGAAACATTTCTGAACACATATTACACATTATAATGTTGCACGTCAGATGGAAGCAAAGTAACGATCATTTATCAACAAACTGTCAAGAGAAGCTAAAATATTCCATGGATTATGATTCCTTGCCAGTAGATACCTGGGCAGAAAACCTTAACATGCTCAGAAAAAGATTTAAAAATGCAAAAATTGTATATCACACACATAATATCCATTTGTATAGCAGTAGCACTGATATAGCCAGTAAGGTATAATAACCAAAAACAACCATTAATGCAGCTCTAAGAAGATCATAGCTGGAAAAGTACACATCTGTTTCTAATTCAAGCTGGACTGGACTATATAAATGCATATAACTGTACAGATGCCAGTTGAGATATGCATCCTACTTCTAGACATAGATTCTGTATATATTACAGATACAAACAGTGGTGAGAATGCAGTTTACAGCAAACGAGGATAATCTAGTACTATAGGACTGAACATCAAGAGGCCTGCTTGTAACAGATGAGATTGTTATTGATTACAGAATACAATAGAGATTTCTTAGTTATTCAGCAAACCGAGGAATAATCTAGTACTAT